>NW_022985217.1:117741-322944 GCF_010093535.1 Lindgomyces ingoldianus | reverse complement strand
AACTTAGTAAAGTGTAAAGTAAAGCTTTTTTTTTTATTATAAAGTGTTTAGGTAACTTAAAGCTGTTAACTTTTTATTTAAGTTTTTATAAGTTACTTATAAAAACACTATAAATTAATCTAAGTTAATAATATCTTTATTTATTAGTAAGTTAATTAAGGCTATTATATTATAGTTAAGTTAAAAGTAAGTGTATAGTAACTAAAAGTGTTTAAAAGGGAATTAGTCTATATTTTTTTAAGTTTATATTAAAGCTTATGTAGAAAGAAAAGTAGGTCTTTTTATTTTTTATTAAATAGTAAGGGATTAAGAAGTTAGTTAGATTTTATTACTAAGTTAAAAAAGTTATAAGTTATAAGTAGTGTTAAGTAGAAAAGAGTTAAGCTATCTTTAGACTTCTAAGTAAGCTTTAAAGCTAGTAAGTTCTTAGTTCTTACTACTATAATAAAAGTTAAGGCAGAAATAGACTACTTAATAATATAAAGTTATTTTTTAAAGTTTTTTTAAAAAGCTTTAAAGCTTATAACATAGTAGCTTTTTTATAAAGTAAGTGCTTTTTAGAAAGCTTTTTAGCTTACTTTAATAGCTTAAAGTTATATAAGTACTAAGCTTATTAAATTAAATTTAGAGGCTATTCTTAGCTAGAGTTTTAACACAACATAATATTATAATTATACATAAGTAAGGTTATAAAGCTTTACAGAGGTCTAGTTTAATTACTACATAAAGTATTATAGTAAGTATAAGATGTTATGTAAGAAATAAAAAAGTTTAGAAGAAAATTAGTAATTAAATACTTAGCTTAAAAGTCTAAGCACTTTAAGTATAAATTAAGCCTATTTTAGGTTTAGTTAGTGTTAAGGCAGTTTATACTTAAGTTTATGTCTGTGTTGTGTTGTGTTTATGTTAGACGTGCACTAATAATACTCTAGTACGCGTCTAATACAGTTATGTCTAGGATCTGGGGAGGATACTGTGACACTTAAACTAAATTAAATACTTTTTAAAGTTAAATATAGTTAAATAAATAATTAATATAATATTATTAATAAAGCTATTACTAGTAAAAGTAAGTTTTTTAATATAATATAACAGCATAGGCAAGACAATAGATCTAAATGCAGTAGAAATCTACTTAGAGGCATATAGAAGTGCGTGGGGATTCTAAACCTAGAAATGCTAATAACACCTATAGGCCTTGTATAAAAGAATATTAGAAAACTACTAAGCTAGCTATAGAGGTAAGGTGCGACTAAATACATAAAGGAATAGGGGTAACTGCAGAGGACAGGATTAAGTCATAGTCAGGGCCAATACAGGGACCCTTCGGATAGGTTCTGAGCGACCTAAGATGGAACGATTTGTGAGAATTGTTACAATCTTAGCCTTATAATAAGCTATATCTAATATTCTTTTAGTATGTCTAAGTAGTGTTATTAAAAATGCATTAGTGTAAAAAAAGTAGTTTAGTAGAGTTTTAGTAAAAGTAAGTAACTTAGATGTATAAGCAACTTACTTGTAAAGTACGTTAAGCACATACTTAAGCTATATATATAAGAATTTTTCTTTTAGCTAGTAGCTATAGCTAATATAGCTAATTCTTTACATGCTAAGTATAATCTAAGCTATATTAGCATAAACTAGTCTAGTATATTTATAAAGTGTTATTTAAAGCTTAAAGTAAAGTTTAAGTGTAAGTATAACTATAAAAAGGCTTTTTATAAAATTTTTAAAGTAATTTAAAGCTAAGTATAGTATTTAAAATAATAATATATATAGCTTTAATAAAATAGACTTTATAATAGGCTAGATATCTACTAACTATACCTACACTTAAAATATTACTTTTAGCTTTAGATAACACTTTATAAACATACTAAGCTAGTTTATGCTAATATAGCTTAGATTATACTTAGTATGTAAAGAATTAGCTATATTAAGCATAGCTACTAGCTAAAAGAAATTTTTTTTATGCATATAGCTTAAGTATATACTTAATAATTACTTACTTTTTATTATTATTTAGCTTTTATAAGTTAGCTATAAAATTAGCTTATAAAAGTTATTTAGTATATTAGTTATTTAACTATTATTTTAAAAAAAACTTTATATATAACTATAGCATATTACTTTAAAGTGTTATATTTTATTTAAAAGCTTAAAGTATAAGCTATATCTAATATTTTTTTAGTGTGTCTAAGTAGTGTTATTAAGAATATATTAGTATAAAAAAAGTAGCTTAGTAGGGTCTTAGCAAAAGTAAGCAACTTAGGTGTGTAAGCAACTCGCCTGTAGTGTACGTTAATATATGCTAATACTATGTACAATATTTGCTTATAAAATAAATCTGTTACTATTATTATTACTGTTTTGTTAAAAGTGCTGCTAATATTTAATTGGCTAGATTTTCGCTTATTGAAAACCGCGCTGGTTACTTCGCCGTAGCCTTGAGACCAATCGCTGTGATCAAGCCATGTGTTTGTACCTCCGCAGACCCAGCTGTTCCTGGGGTATCATTTCGGACACCGAAAAAGTGGGGATTTGACATGGGCATATTTGAGATTGATACTGCAGCATGCATAGACGCAGTCCAGAACATATTATGAACAGTGCTTCTGCTGGCCCAACGAAGATCATAATTGCTACCCAGAACTCCTCGACAGACCAGGGCAAAGGGAAAATCATCACAGAAGCAATGCTCTCAATTGGTTTGAAGGTAGTGAGCTCACCTCAATCTTGGAAGGCAATCTTTGGTCTTTTCATAGTTATGGTCGTGGGTTACGTTGGGTGTGAATTAGTGTACCAGGCAAGCCGACCCCGGTGGTACATGAGTGTCAGGAGGCTGATATGTCCTTACAGAGATACTTAGACCAGAAGGCAGTACATCGATGGGATGCTATCAACAGAGTCGGGCGCATCTTTCGCGATTTTGTAAGTGCCTAGGACATCACTGAATTTTACCTCGCCGTTGACATTGTGCAGAGAAATGGTAGATACTACAAGCCGTGGAATACTGCGGCAAATCTTACCATAGTATCCTCCAAGAGACACATAGCTGAGCTGAGCGAAGCGAGTTGTCTTTCTCAGCGTGCAGTATATGCCGATGTGAATCTTACCGCACTTGACACGTCTCAAGGACTAACATGAGATAGATGTTCGGATTCAAGCACACCATGAACAAGCTTGAACACAACACTGTTGATCGCAAACTTGTTCGGACCAGGTTATATGCCCGTCTACTGCAAGTAAATGGTCCAGGGTATCTCGATAAACTATTCCCCTTCCTACAGGCGAAGTTGCATGCCGTGCTCCAAGACGAGGTTGAAAGAGGAATTTCGCGCGATGGTATGTTTTGGGTTGATGCTTTGCACAATCTTATGAGAATGGACTCTCCTCACACTCGTTAGATAATCTATTCATTCCTGTGGCCCAGACGGCACGCCTACTAGCCTCGAAACTCATGGCTTTCGTCTTCTATGGGGATTTGCTAGGTACGTCTACTTAGCGAGGCTCCTGGCAGCAATACTAACCTTCTGATAGCTTCAGATAAGGTATTTTCCGATGCTCTTCTGCGATATCCGAAAGATATGATTAAGTGCATGGCCGCGTTCCAATTGACGCCTACTTTTGTATCTCCGTAGGTCTTGTCTCTGATAACCTTCTGGGCGTAATCTCATTATGCCAGGATTATGCACGCGATTTTGACGAACCGTGGGGCGGCGATGCACATCATTCAAGGCCGTCTGCAACATATCATGGGTCCGGGTAAGAAGGCTTGGAACGAACCGAAGGGTACCAAAGAGGTGATTCAATTTGATTCTTCAACCGCTGGATCCCCTATATTAACTCTGTCGTTCACAGCTTACCATCCTCCACAATATGATGGAAATGACCGAAGACAGTGATTACTGGGAACCGGAACTTTTGTCTCAGTCTTTGCTTGGAATTTGGTTTGCTGCATCACACCAACCGTGGATGTTCTTGGACTTCGTGCTTCTCGAGCTGTGTGCTCAGCCCGAAGCTCAATACTCGCTTCAAGAGGAGTTGGATTCTCACGCGCCGTCGAGTTATCATGAGTTGGAAAGACTCCCTCTTCTCGACAGTTTCATCAAAGAGACCATAAGACTGAACCCTTTGGACAAGTGGAAGAGCCTCCCCTGATGTTGGTGGTCGGCATCCTAGTCTCTAACACAATTTCACAACAGTTGCAATTCGTCGAAAAGCTTTAGAGCCATACACGTTCTCCGGAGGATCACCGTCAGTTCCTCAGAATGGTACGGTGTGTGTTTCAGCGTATAATTTGATGCATGATCCCCACCACTATCCCGAACCAAACTCGTTCAAGGCCGCACGGTTCGTACCCAAGACCGCGAACGATGGGCAGCAAAAATTCACTGAAATCTCCGAGAAATACCCGGTTTGGGGATATGGATCTCTTGCTTGGTATGAACCACTGTCCAAAGCTTGGTTATTCTGATACTGACCTCTGCGTCATTAGCCCCGGCCGCTTTTATGCCTCGTTGGTCATGAAGCTCATTGTCTCTCAAATCCTCCTCCAATACAACATACGGCTCGAGAATGAGAAGGCAAGGACAAAGTGGTGCTGGGAGAGTTTTACAATGCCCTACGAGTCGACAAGAATTGCGTTCCAGGAACGGCGTCGCTCGTAAATTTGACAGAGTTGCAACAGGGTCGGTCCATGAATATTTTCGTTGCTTGAATTTGCAGCCACCATGTGGTATAGGTCTAAGACATTGCAGTGAATATTAATAGCACGCTATTTTATTCAAGGGAACGTAGTCCGAAGAGAGACTTTGCTAACGTTCAATATTATGTTTCCATAAATCTTTGACGTCAAGTGCCACCCGGCAGACACAGCGAGAAAGCGAGCCCTGATTTGATAATACCGTTCCCTGAAGCAGTACGGTCAAAGAATTGAATAATAAAGGCATCGCAGACGGGAGTTGGGATGCGGCAAAGTACAGAAAGGGGTCTGGGCCCATGTATTGCCAATCCAACTCCGAGACGCAATATTGATCGTTCGAACTAGCTCTGCAATGATGTGGCACGTAATTATCCGGTATCTAGGAATTTGCAAGTCTCGTGCATGTACAAGGTCTGGCCGAACCCGCCGTTGGGGCTAGGACCGTGGAATACGCCTCCTGATGCACGAGCTCCGGGCGACATAATCTGAACACCGTCTGCAATAAACATCTCATGTGAGAATACGGAATCTATCATTCTTGACCCCAGCCCCAGGCACTTTGACTAGAATTATATCAGGCCCCAGGCTTACTTACATCCTTGTACCACATACCATATATTACCACTCCTCAGACATGATGTCCATCTTGACACTTCTATTCTCGGCCCTGGTATTCCCATTGCATGGTTCATCGGCATCAGGGAGCCATTGCTGCACAAAATTGCGCTCTACTTTTGGAAACTATGTCCTGTTCCCAGATTCATTGGAATACAACACCTCGGTCTCGTCGTATTTCTACATGGAGCAACGTACAAGCCCTTCCTGCATTATCGCACCCAGAGATGTCGAGGAAGTGGCTGCTGTCCTGAGGTCACTGCAATCTTGTAAAGATGTGGAAGTCGCCGTGCGAAGCGGCGGCCACTCTCCTAACCAATTCTTTTCCAATGCGAAGAATGGGGTAACGATCGACTTGCGTGGCCTCAATTCTATTGTTCCAAAGGAAGATGAAAACATTGTTGCCGTGGGAACGGGCGCGCGATGGCGCGATGTCTATAGTATACTGGACCCTCTGGGAAGGACTGTAGTCGGCGCAAGGGTTGCTAGCGTTGGGGTGGGTGGCTTTTTGAGTGGTGGTAATGGTGCCCATTCCACGACTCTCATGATTAGAGCTAACAATAACCCGAGGCGGGATCTCGTTCTTTTCCCCATCTGAGGGATTTGGATGTGACAACGTTCGCAACATGCAGGTGGTTCTTGCAAATGGCACGGTTGTTGATGCCAACTCGAGGTCGAACCCGACCCTCTTTCGCGCCCTCAAAGGGGGACAAAACAACTTCGGAATTATTACAAGATTTGATCTCAAATTAAAGAAAGTCTCGAAATTTTGGGGAGGCGCCATTCTATCTCCGGGTGCCGCGGATCCCGCTCAGCTCGACGCCTTCACTACCTTCAAGCTTGGAATCTACGACCCATTGCTTGAAATCGAGCAGACCTTTGTCTATTATGGATCTCAGAACTCTTCCTTCAGTTCGAATAATTTATTCTATCTGAATGATGGAACAAACACGAGTGCATTAGATCGATTTACGCAGATACGTCCACAGATTACCTTAACGAAAGCTTTGGCGAAGATATGCACCTTAGGGAAGAAGTCTTTCAGTATGGTTTGCGAGAGAGGGATGACGATTTCGACAATGGACCTTCACATTGCGGACTCACCCACAAATGCGTAGAAACAATTAGACTTGCTTGGAACCTTATACTTAATCTTGTTCACACTGAAGCCAACATCTCGCATAACGCTCGAGAACCTGTAACTCCCACTCTCGGGATACTACAATTTATCCCGCCATGCCATGATTTAAGCTAGAGAAAATTCCTCTTCCTTTTGAACGTAGGCCAGTTGGCTTACTTTGGCAATGATCTTCACTAGTTTTTGACATTTCTTCGACACATTGCCACGAATGACGGGCTTAGCTTCTCCACGAACAGGGCAGCATACAACTCAGATAGCGACACGTGCTCGGCTTGTGACAAGTATGAGGTGTTCGTTCAATTCGGTAGCACTATCTTCTGCGAAGACGCGGTGATGGTCGAAGGTATGGTGCGATGTTTTCGCTATTGGCAAGAGGAGTCAGGACTGGTATCTGCCATTTCTGGGGTGGAGGTACTACATAGAAGTTCACTTACAGGGTAAAAACTCGTCAATCATGAGCCGCAGCTCCTCGTGGAAGTCCAGGAAACGGAAAGGTTGAGACCGCGGTTCCTGAGGTTCCTCCGTCTCCTCTACTAACGTTGTGTTGGTGACGTGGTTGGAGTGCGCAGGTGTGAGCGAGTTTGGCTTAGAATTGAGTGTGTAACATGGTGGCGAGGCTGTGAAGAGAATAGATAGAAAGTGAAAGCCGCAATGCATTCTCTTAAGGGCTGCATAACTGTAACAAACTACCTTACCAATTGTAGATGAGGCAGTCCTCGATATTGCCCTTCTACTTCGCCACAATACTCACCACGTCCTCATCTGAAACTATATGGCCCAGTCCGACTCGCTGAGGTACATGTCTCGCACTGGCACCCCACACAAGCGCATACTTGAACGTCTCTTTCAAAGTCCGGTGAATCTGGTCACAGACATCCTCGATTGTACTGCCATTCCTAACAATGAGCGCCTCGCTGAAGTCTGGGTCGATTCCCTTTCGCTTCGTGTAGACTCGGATCAGACGGAGTTCTTCCCAACAACGCTCTACAACATCTTGGATACCAAGGTCAAGTTCGCAAGACATGACGACAGTATGCGGTTCGCGGGCAAGGTTGTCAAGGAAGTCAAGCGAGATACTGTCGATCTTGTTGTAGACGTATAGGCATTTGATGTACTTTCGATGGTCCTTCATGATAGTATCAATGAAGTCATCAACAGTAGCGTTTTCGTCCCGCACAAGAACCTCGCAGTTTAGCATCTTGTAGTCGCGGAGGATGTTGTACAGCATCTTTTCGTCGAGGTACTTCGGCGTTGCTTGGAAGGTAATTTTCATACCCCCGGCTTTCTTAGGTTTGAGGTAAATGTTTCTTTTCCCGCATAGTTAGTAAAACAGAATTCGAGAGGTTTAAAGTCTTCAGAGCTTGCCGGGGAAGTTATACAAGGTTATCAAATGATACTTACGGGGGCTCCCGATTTAACCGGATGCCGACCGCCTCCAACTCTTGCTCCAGCAGCCTCCTCTGCTCGGCTTTCTTCGTTGCATCCAATATCATCAAAATTAGGTCACTTGTCTTTGCAGCAGAAATGACCTGCCTTCCTCGTCCCTTCCCCTCCGCTGCACCTTCGATGATACCCGGTAGATCTAAGATTTGGATCTCTGCACCGCCATACTCGAGAACACCAGGGATTGCCGTAAGAGTTGTGAATGCATAGGCTGCAACCTCGGATTTGGTTTTGGTAATCTTTGACAGGAAGGTGGACTTTCCAACAGATGGAAACCCAACAAGCGCAATTCGTGCATCGCCGGATTTTGACACGTCGAATCCAGTACCACCACCGGAGCTTGCGCCGGGAGCTGGCTCGAGGAGTTGGGCTCGAAGACGTGCGCGTTTGCTGTAAAGTATTAGCGGAGCACTGAGCAGAATTATGAGCTCATAACCAACCCTTTAAGAAGACCGAGGTGGTATTCTGGCCTCAAGTATCAGCGCACGTGATAGATGAAAATCTGGGACTATGTGCGATACCGGTGGCTTTGTTCTCTAATCACGGTTAGCATATAGTTCCTTTGTAGTAATAAGGTAAATCTTACTCTGCGTCTTCCTCATCTCCTCCTCGATCCTGTAGAGATGTTAATGCTTGGCACACCGAAGACTTTTCATAGATTACTTTACTCTTTGATCTTTTCTGTGATGTTGACCATATTGACTGCTTAGAGGGTCCAGGAACAGAAGAAGAGAGTTTGAATCAAATCCGGACGAAGGAAATCCCTTTATGGGTGTCTTGTGGAGGTCTCACGATGGATGAGGTTTGGTGTTGAAGTCTCGTCAATCTATATCGGGTTTAGCGCACGGTAGTGCGCTGTGTCATCACCTGCTCGGAACAAGGAAAGCTACACCGACTGGCCACGCCACATTCATAAGCTTTTGCTATAACATGTACTCTCTCTGCCTTCGCTCGCCTCGGTTGAAATCTCTTCTCCTTCTAGAACATGATGACGCCTTTGGATAGCTGGCCACGGACCCACCATGAACTGCTGCAGCACTATCACGCTCAGTTCGACGAAGGCATTCGATCAGGCCAATTCCGGCCTTTTGTTTACCCTTCGGGCATATTCGGGGCACTAGTAGTCCTGATCTACCTCTTGGTTCCACATCACCACCGTCCATGGCTACGCAGGGCACGTTTCCTCGCATGGGTCTGGATTGCGGCGGTTGCTGCGTACTCAATCAAATATACGCGGGCGAAGAACATGGCCCCGGCTTTTGGGTTAGGTCTAATCTCCGCATGGGCTGTGATTTGGCTAATGGCGGTGTTGGTGTGTAACGATGCACAGACCGATTTTCAGAGAATTGAAAGGACAGAAGGAGCTTTCAAGCAGAATATCAAAGAGAAGGGTGTCACGAATGGAGGGGCTGGGATCACCCAAAAAGGGCGGAACGAAAGGAATGGTGAACCTAAAATGTCTTCTCCAAACGGCTTCGTGGAACACCACGAACATCTCGGACCTAGCAAGCGGCACGGCGAATTTGCATGGCAGCCATACCCTCTGGAACCCTTTGTCGAACGTCTGGATTGGGTCCTGGATGTCTTTTGTAATTTCAGGGGAATGGGCTGGAATTGGCGCATATCGAGCATCCCCCCACCGCCGAAATGGGTACAAGAGCAGTTGCATCGAAATTCTCCAAATCTGCCACAGCACTCCCACCGCCTCCACGCCGGACAATCTCACGCGTACTCAACCCGACGCAACCTCATTCTTGCAAATATTAAGACGCTGCTAATAGGCTATGTAACACTAGATGCTCTAAAAACGCTTATGAACCACGACCCTTACTTTTGGGGTCTCGTAGATCACGCTCCTCCTCCCTATTTTCCTTCACTTTTACTACATCATCCAATAGTACTCCGGCTATATCGTCTAGCTGTCTCCCAATACATGATCAAAGCGTCCCTAGAAAGCATATTCGCGCTCGCGCCGCTCTTTTTCTCTGGCGTGCTCGGACCTTCATTGATCGGAGCACGTGCCGAACCTTGGATGTACCCAGAAGCATGGGGTTCCTACTGGACTGTTTTCGACCGCGGATTGGCTGGTTGGTGGGCGAGCTGGTGGCATCAGACCTTCCGTTTCGCTTTTGAAGAGCCAAGCCGCAAGCTGATCGAAATGATTGGTATGAACAAAAGAAGCGCCCTTGCAAGAGCACTACAATTAGTGGTTGCTTTTGCACTATCAGGCTTTCTCCATGCTTGTGGCAGCTATACCCAACCAGGTCCGTCGCGACCTCTGCTAGGACCAATGCGATATTTCTTGTTCCAAGCTTTAGCTATCTTCCTCGAAGGCTATCTTTCAATAATCCTCCGGCGCACGGGAATACAGCGACGAGTGCCGAAATGGCTGATGCAAACATTTACGTTTGCCTACGTACATTTTTGGTTCTATCACACTTCGCCACTTTTATGTGATGACTTCGCACGAGGGGGCATCTGGCTATACGAACCAATACCAATCTCGCTCTTCCGGGGATTGGGATTCGGAGTTGAGGGAGATAAATCGTGGTGTTGGGGTGGAGACTGGGTGAGGTGGCAAACGGGCGATCTGTGGTGGATGAGTGGTATTGCGTTCTAAATCGTCAGTTCCATGTCAGGAGCATTAGATTTACATTTAGTGTGTAACGTCATTGAATGCCTTCCAGTTTTACCCTAATCGCAATACACCAGTCTGAAAATTTCTACTTGGTTGAATTGAATAATACACTTTTTGACTCTTCTACCGGGAAAAGCCGGTATTGAGAGCAGTTTAGGATCTAGTTTGAGATCATATTTATGCATGACCCTCATGCGAGGTGTTTAGTATCCAACCCTTGATCTTCAAAATCATGGTCTTCTGGCAGATATTTATACTCACGATAGACAAATTCGATCAAATGCGCTAGACAAAGACAACATCCTCAAGGTAAAGATACTCGCGTTAGTATTTAACTTTCAGCGCCATGGGGAAATAAGTGCGGGCCTTGGATACCAAGACACCTCACAAAAAAACTCGAGAGAAATCGTTGAACCATGGGGACATTCTCACAGGGGATAGAAGCTGTTCAACGAGATTGTGTTGAATTATGTAGTTGAATTGCGAGGAGCCTAGTCGACATCTGCGCCTTAAGTTTTAGGACACATGCACGAAATGCTCAACAGGATATCCAACGACATCAGGTATGGGATTCCGCGGGTGAAGTTGTACAAAATTTCCAGAAACTTCGGCAATATTACTCCGGGTATCAATGTCTCCACTCGCACGTGGTGAAGTCGTACCCAGGGCTTCCAACAAGGCGTAGTACTGTACGATTGGGCGATTTTGAGGCCTGTACAGGTGAGATTTTGGGTACGTTTGTACAACAGGGAGGAGGAGAGGTAGGTGTACGTATTGTAACTGTTACAGCTTACGTAATCTGTATAAGTAGTACAATTTAATTAAAGTACACTATACTCTAGTTAAAACAGCTAAGATTATAGGTCTTTAGAGATATAAAATTAAAGTCTAATTAACTATAAAATAACTAATTCTTTTTAGTAATAAAAGCAATGAGGTTTAAAAGCTTACTACTTACTACTTACTACTATAGCTAGTTCTTCTAGAGTTAAATAGCCTTAATTATTAGTTACTATATAACTAGCTGCGCTAAAACACCTCTTACACTTACAACTAGTAGCTGTAACGATCCTTATAAATCGTTCCATCGAGGATGGCCTAGAAGGCCCCCGTATCGGCCCCGACCCCGACCTGGCCCCAACCCCTGCTGTTACCCCTATTCCCTTATGTATTTAGTCGCACCTTGCCCCTGTAGCTAGCTTAGTAGTTTTCTAATATCCTTTGTACAAGGCCTATAGATGTTAATAGAATTCCTAGGTTATTAAGTCCCTACGCACTCTTATATGCCTCTAAGTGGATTTCTACTGCATTTAGGCCTATTGTCTTGCCTGTGCTGTTACATTATATTAGAAAACTTACTTTTACTAGTAACAGCTTTATTAATAATATTATACTAATTATTTACTTAACTATGTCTAAGCCTAAGACGCGTCTAATTTAGTTTAGGTTGTAATACTTACACACTGTTATATTAAACTATTTAGTCTATAAATAGGATTCTAGAGACTTTTTATTAACTAAAGCCTTTAAGTTTAGAACTTTCTATCCCCTGCAATTAAAATTACTTTTAGAAAAGTTATAAAGAATACACTAAGGTAAAAACTTAGAGACTACTAATAACTTATTAAGATTAGAGATAACTGCTAATGCCTAACTTGTAACAATTCTTATAAATCGTTCCATCTTAGGTCGCCTAAAACCTATCTAAAGGGTCCCTGTATCAGCTCCAACCCTGACTTAACCTGGCCTCAACTCTGCCCTGCCTCCTACTGTACCCCTATTCCTTCATGTATTTAGTCGCACCTCTCCTCTTAGCTAGCTTAGTAGTTTTCTAATATCCTTTGTACAAGGCCTATAGGTGTTAATAGCAATTCCTAGGTTCTAAGTCCCCACGCACTTTTATATGCCTCTAAGTGAATTCCTACTGCATTTAGACCTATTGTCTTGCCTGTGCTGTTACATTAATAATAGTAGCTATCTTAAAGGCTTACACACTACTAGTATAGTTACTATATAAGGTTTTAAAGCTAATTAAGAGGTATTACTAAGTGTATAAAGCATTTAGCTATTATTAGTTATAAAGTTATTATAATAGTAGCCTATATACACATACTAAAAAAGTAAGCTACTACTGTAAGAAAAAAAAGTAGTTTCTAGAACACTATATATTGTTACGGTCTACGGTTGGACCAGCGTAACTCCACTAGCAGTGCTCCACAATCTAGCTGGATTGGGACAGGGCTCGCTTACGGACCAGTCGGAGGACGCGGAGGCAGCGCAGCTGCCTACAATAGGCGAAGAGTGTCTTGTTTAATAGGGAGACAGGCCGCGAATTTAGGGAGCTTAAGGGAGCTTAAAAGAGCCTATAAGAGCCTTCTTAGCAAGCTCTTATAAACTCCTAATAGCTTCTCTTAGCGTCCCTAAAACATGTATATAGTTATACTATAAACTACCTTTTAGAAGGTGTGTTTAATATTTAGTTTATTTATTACATAGACTAAGTAGCATTTAGCTTTCTAAAGAGCTATAATACTATTTATATATCTTACACTATATATACTTCTAACTTTATCTAAAAGGACTGTTTAACTCTAGCCTTTTTACTACTACACATAGGGTAAACTATAATCTAGTCACTCTACTACTCTCTAATAGCCTATTAGCCTGTACATAGGACTGTACACTCTACTAGATTAGCCTGTACATAGGACTGTACACTCTACTAGATTAGCCTTTACTATCTGTCTGTCACGGTATCCTCCCCAGATCCCAGACATAACTATATTAGACGCGTACTAGAGTATTATTAGTGCACGTCTAACATAAACATAACACAACATAGACATAAACTTAAGCATAAACTACTTTAATACTAACTAAACCTAGAACAAGCTTAATTTACACTTAAAGCGCTTAGACTTTTAAGCTAAGTATTTAATTACTAATTTTTTTTTAAACTTTTTTATTTCTTACATAACATCTTGTACTTACTATAATACTTTATATAGTAATTAAACTAGACCTTTATAAAGCTCTATAACCTTGCTTATGTATAATTATAACATTATGTTGTGTTAAAACTTTAGCTAAGAATAGCCTCTAAATTTAATCTAATAAGCTTAGTACTTATATAACTTTAAGCTATTAAAGCAAGCTAAAAAGCTTTTTAAAAAGCGCTTACTTTATAAAAAAGCTACTATGTTATAAGCTTTAAAGCTTTTTAAAAAAACTTTAAAAAATAGCTTTATGTTATTAAGTAGTTTATTTCTACCTTAACTTTTATTATAGTAGTAAAAACTAAAAACTTACTAGCCTTAAAGCTTACTTAGAAGTCTAGAGATAGCTTAACTTTTTTCTACTTAACACTACTTATAACTTATAACTTTTTTAACTTAGTAATAAAATCTAACTAACTTCTTAATCCTTTACTATTTAATAAAAAATAAAAAAACTTACTTTTCTTTTTACATAAGCTCTAATATAAACTTAAAAGAAATATAGACTAATTTTTTTTAAACACTTCTAGTTACTATATGCTTACTTTTAACTTAACTATAACATAACAGCTTTAATTAACTTACTAATAAATAAAGATATTATTAACTTAGATTAATTTATAGTGTTTTTATAAGTAACTTATAAAGACCTAAATAAAAAGTTAACAGCTTTAAGTTACTTAAACACTTTATAATAAAAAAAAAAAAGCTTTACTTTACACTTTACTAAGTTTTACTAACTTACATCTAATATAAGCTTAAATAAGATAGGTCTAATTATAGCCTTATATAACTCCCTCTTAACTAAACTATAACGCGCTATAGTAGAAGAACCCCTTTTAAACAACCTTAACATGTATGTAAACCTAATTGCTACCTATAATAATAACATAAGGTTCCTTCCTATATAAGCCTTAATACACCCCTAAACTAGCGCAGTTATAAATAAAGACCTTAATATAATAAAAATTAATTTAAATTATGCTTTAGTTAGTTCTAAAAAGTGTAAAAATTATAAAAAAAAAGTTAATACTTTAAGTGTAGTAAGCATAGTTATATTTTTTAAAACTACTTTATTTCTCTTTTTTAAGTCTACGCAAGTAGCGCTGCTAGCATTTATTAAAAATTTTTACTATTTTATTTTTATTTTTATAAGGGCTTTAACTTATATTTAAGCTTTAATTTTTTTTGCTACTTTTAACATAGCTACAGCTATAGCAGTAAGAGCCTGTAAAAAGGCTTGTCTTAAGGCTAAGTTGCCCTTTAGAACTAATTTAACACTAGATTTTTGCTAACTTATAGGCTAAGTTCCTTACTAATAACTAAAAGTACTAAGTTAATATTTCTATATATTTATAATAAAAAACTATATTAGCCTTAATATAAGCTTTTATTAACTTAGAAATAAATAGCATAAGTTATATTAATAAAAAACTAGTATGTAAACTAAATCTTTAATTAACACTACTTACCTAAATAATTTACTTAACTAGATTTAATAGAAAATAACTTAAAAAAAGTTCTATCTTTTATACTATAACTATTATAATTACTTACTAACACTATAAAAAGTAGATTAAGCTCTATGTAATAAACATAAGATGTTATAACCTAATTCTAGAATAACTATAGCTGTATTAGCATAAAGTTGCTTTTAATTACTAAGAGTAAGTTCTAAACTTTAACTTTTTCTAATGCTAAGATGTATGCTTATGCTTACACCTAAACAACACTTAAATAGCACTTAATATAAAAGGTCTTTAAACTTACTTTTTAATAACTTAAAAAAAAACTACTTAAGTAAGGCTAATAAGCTAGGCCTTTTACTAAAATAGGCTATATAAAATAATTTAATAACTACTTAAACTTAAAGAAAAGAAAGCCTTTAAGAAACTTTTACTTACTTAATTTAAACATAAACTAGGACTTAAACAGTAGATAGACATCTACTATATAGAACCTACCTTATTTATAACTCTAGCTTAATAACTAGATTATAAAATCTACACAGTTATAATTTCTAATATAGACTAAGCTTTAGCTCTCTAAAAATATACTAACTTAAGAATAATAGTTCTTTAAGACTACTATAACTTATTATATGTCTTTTTTTAAAATAAGTTTAATAAGCTTTTAATATAATATTTATATAATTACTAAATAACTTTTAAGCTTAGTAAACAACCTAGTTATAAGCTACTATATAGAATATTACTAAACAAATTAAAAGTGCTTTAAAAATACTTTAATAAAAACTTAAAAAAAAAGTTTATTTAAGCTAGCTTCTTACTAGTAGTGTTACTTATACTATTTATAAAGAAACTTAGAGGTAAGCTTTAATTCTATATTAACTACTAAAAACTAAATACTGTTACTATTAAAAACTAATACTTAATTTTTTTTTTATAAGAAACTCTAAGCTAACTAAGTAAAGCAAAGTATTTTATAAAGTTAGATATTATTACTGCCTTTAATAAGCTAAAAATAGTAAAGAGTAATAAGTAGCTAACAGTGTTTTAGACCTAATATAGACTATTTAAGTACCTAGTAATGCCCTTTAGCTTAGCTAACACACCTAGTACTTTTTAACATTTTGTAAACAACTTACTCTAACCCTACCTAAACATGTTCTACACTATGTATATTAATAATATTCTAATCTACAGTAATAGCCTTTTAAAGCACAAACAGTATGTACACCTAGTGCTAAAGGCTATAGAAGAAGTAGGTCTGTAATTTAATATAAATAAATGTAAGTTCTACTAATTAAAGATTATGTATTTAGAATATGTAATCTTTATAGATAGCATTTAAATAGACCCTATTAAGGTTTAGACTATGCTAAATTAGTAATACCTAAAAGACATAAAAGATGTTTAAGCTTTTATAAAATTTACTAACTTTTACTAATAATTTATTAATAACTTCTTGCAGCTAGTAAGCCTTATAATTATACTTACTAAAAAAAAGGTTTAATTTAACTTTAATTTAAATTACTAATAGTTTTTTAACTAGCTAAAGAAAGCTTTTACTAAAGCTTTAATACTCTACTACTTTAACTTTAAACTACTAATACTTGTAGAAGCTAATGCCTTAGACTATATAGTAGCAGAAGTTCTCTTTTAGACTAAGCTAGATAGGACTATTAGGCCTATTATATACTTCTTAAAAAAATAAGTTTTGCAGAAAGTAATTATAAGATCTATAATAAAAAATTACTTACTATAGTACACTACTTTAAATAATAGCAACCTAAACTAGAAAGTGTAGCGCATTTAATATAGGTCTTATCTAACTATAAGAACTTATAGTACTTTGTAACTATAAAATAACTTAGCTACTAATAAGCTTATTAGTTTAAATACTTATTTTATTTTAATTTTAAGATTACTTATTATTCTAGTTAAGATAAAAAGAAACTAAATGCTTTTATAAGGTAATTCTAAAATGTCTTTACTTAGAAAAAAGTATAAAAGGCTTAATACTAAACTTTACTTTAACTTAAGCTATTTTTAAACTTTAACTTAAATAAAATAAATTAAATAATTAATTAAATTATTACTAATAAGTATTTAAATAATAAATTTATCTAAGAAACTTTAAACCTACTTTAAAATAGTGCTAGTTAGTTAAAAAAAGTAACACTAGCTAACTATAAAAACTAAAATAGTAAGCTATATTACTATAACTAACTTATAATCTTTAATTTTAATAAACTAAGAATTAAACTACTCTAAATTATATATAACTTACCTATTAGAGGACACCTAGGTAGAGAAAAGACTCTTAACCTACTATAGAGAGAGTACTACTAGCCCCGCATGTTCTATACTGTACGCTAATATGTATTATGTTGCTATACTTACTATAAAGTAAAGGCCTCTTAAGAAAGGTATAATAGCTTACTTAAACTACTTCTAATCTCTAAATAAGCTTAAAAAAATATATTAATTAATTTTATTATAGACCTACTTTTATTTAAAAGGTATATAAATATTATAGTAGTTATTAATTACTTAACTAAGTATTAACACTTAATACTATATTCCTCTATAACTACCTTTAATATAGCCTAGTTATTCTACTAATATGTATAAGTTTACTATAGCCTGCCTAACATAATTATATTAGATAGAGGTACACAGTTTGTCTTAGCCTTCTAGGATAAACTCTATAAATAGCTTTAAATTATTTTTTATTTATTTACAGCTTTTTACCTAGAGACTAACAGCTAGACTAAGAACATAAACACTATAATAAAATAAGTCTTATAAGTGTATATAAACTACTAGTAAGATAACTAGGTAAAATAGTTAGCTATAGCATAGTTTAAAGCTAATAACATAACATTTAAATTAATATAAGTATCTCTATTCTTAGTAAACTATAAATACTACCCCTAAATAAAATTTAAACTACTTATAAATACCCCTTAACTAACTTATTAATTTATATAAGTAATAGATGTAAATAGACTTATTAATAAAATCTAAAATATATCTAAATATGTTTATAAAAAGCTTACATAGGCTTAAGCTTTTTAACAAAAGTATATAAACTAATTCTAAACTCCTACTCTTATGTATGCAGCTAGTAAGAAGGTCTAGCTAGACACTAGAAATATCTAAATAAACTAATAATTAAAGAAACTTAATTAAAAGAACCTTAGCTTCTTTATAGTAGCTTATATAGTTTTATTATATGCTTACTAATTAATCCTACCTAACAGCATAAAGATACACCCTGTGTTCTATGTATTATTACTGCGCTAAGTAGCCTTTAAATCTAACTATCTACTTAGACAGCTAAACCTGCTACCTAAACCTATTATTATAAATAATAAACTAAAATATGTTATAAAAAATGTTAAATAGATCTAGTTTAATAAAAAAAACATATTTATAAATACTTTATAAAATAGACTAGATACAATAAACTATTATAGGAACTTATAGAAGCCTTATAAAAGAACTTTATAGTAACTTAATTCTATACCTAATACCTATCTAAACTAAACCTATACCCTAATAAAAACAACCTAATGCTAGAACTACTAATGTAAAAGATTCCCTTTCTAATAAAAAGGGGGGTACTGTTACAGTATCCTCCCTAGATCCTAGACATAACTGTATTAGATGTGTACTAGAGTATTATTAGTGCACATCTAACATAAATACAACATAACATAGACATAAACTTAAGCATAAACTGCTTTAACACTAACTAAACCTAAAATAAGCTTAATTTATACTTAAAGCGCTTAGACTTTTAAGCTAAGTATTTAATTACTAATTTTTTTCTAAACCTTCCTGTTCCTCACACAACGTCTTATACCTACTATAATACCTCACGTAGTAATTAAACTAGACCTCTGTGAAGCTCTATAACCTTACTCGTGCACAATCGTGACACTGTCCTACTTTTCCCCTAGGAATATTAGAAGACCTAAGTGCTTTTCTAAAGTAAAGATTATAACATTAAACACTACCCCCTTTAAAAAGTATAGCTACTTTATAATATAACTTAGATTCTAACATAGCCTACGCTGCGCTATTAAGATTTATAGAAGTTTCTACCTAAAGCAAAGCTATTCTAGCAGAACAGATTAATTTAATCTAGAATAATATTAAAAAACTCTAGCAGATTAGTAATAAAGTTAGTAAATTATTAAAACTTAAGTAAAAAATTACTAACTTTTAATAAAAAATAATAAAACTATAGAACTTTTTAAAACTTTTAAGCCTCTAAAAAGCTACTAACTAAGCTTATTAAATATATAAATTATAAGTAAAGCTAGTAAAAATCTAAAACATTTTAATAAAAAAAGTAAGTATTATAGCTAAAAAGACTTTAAAACTAGCCTTTTTAAAGCTTTTTAAAGAATTATTAAAGAACCTTTAACTATTTTTTACAAGATATTACCTTTATATATAATATAATAAAAAAGCATTTTAGACTAACATAGAAATAATATTCTAGATAAAACTATACTTAAAAGGCCCCTTTATAATTTAGTTCTAACTTTATGTAGATAACTAGATAAACTTTAAGGCAAATAGTAAAGCACTTACTTTTAAAACTAAAAAAATATTTAGTAGTATTAAAAACTTTAAAGAAGCCTTAATAGCTATTTATAAAACCTTAAATAAAAAAAATTATAGCTAATAAGCTAAACACTATAAAATAAGAAAATAACTTAGTTTAGAATTACATAGCACACTTTAGAGAACAACTAGCTATCTATAGATAAACAGACTAGAAAGCTCTCTGCTGCATGTTCTATAATAAGCTAAGTAAAATAGTAAAGGATAAGTTTATGCATAGTAATAAGCTAACTACTTTTAAAAATTTTATTATGTAAGCAATAACTTATAACAACTGCTATAAAAAGTGTAAAAAAAAATAAAATATAAAAAAACTCTCTAAAGACTAAAATTTATTCTTAAAAAAAAAAAGCTTTTATAATATAATAAAAAACTAATAAACCTTAGTTATATAAAGTATATATAGAGCTCTTTTTTTAAAAAGAGCTAAGTTCTAGGACATAATAAGCTGCCTTTAATAAAGAAATAATAAAAGTAGCTAAAAAATAAGGCCTACTTAAACTATAAAAAAGTAAGATATTTCTGCTAAAACTGCCTAAACTTTTAGAAAGAGAAAAATAAAAATACTACTATAGTAATAAAAGCTATTACTACTAAATATAGCCTTATAAATAAGAAAATATTAAAAAAATTAAACAATAAACTCTACTAGTAATATAAAAGTAACTATTTTTTAAACAACTATCTTAAAGTGTACTAAAAAGTAGTTATTTAAAACTTTAGTAGCTTTAATATAGTATTATAGAACCTTATAATTCTTAAGAGATATAAAAAAGAAACTTAGATCTAAGAATACATTATAAATATTTATAAAAAAGAAAAATAGTTCTTTTTTTAAAACTAAACTTTTAGCACTTTAGTAAAAAAGCTTTTCTAATAGTTTTAAAAATGCAAATACTAGAAATGTAGTTTATAACATAACTACCTAAGTTATTACATAGTTATGCTTTACTAGATAAATATTAGCAACAACTACTTTATATTTAACATTATATAATGTATAGCTAAAGTTAAATACAACATTATAAATAAAAAAAATAATAGTAGTTTTTTATAAAAATCTAAGACTAGAAACTAGAAAGACTAAGCAGACCTGCTAAGTTTAAAGTTCTAAAGCTAGCACTTAGGAAGCCTAAGACACTACTTCTAAGCCTTATAATTAGTAGAAAGGCTTTAGTAGTGTAATAAAGCTATAGTTAGTGCACACTTTATAAAAATAAAACTTATAGCACTAATAATTACTAATAAAAAGAACACTCTATTTAAATAGTATAAACATAAAAATACTTTTAGTAGACCTAGAAGAGTTCTTTTAACATGTTACATAGACCTAATAATTATCTATACCTCTAGTACTAATGCACGTGACAGTATTGCATTAAGCATTAAAATAATAAGCATAGAACAGGCTAGTAGCCTATATAAAAGAAGAACTATAATAGATGCCTATAGTAAGGAATAGCCTTAGCCTGCAAAACTATAAACTATTACACTTGCTAAACAGCTCCCCTATATAAGCAGGAGAGATAGGCAGCATGTAAAGAATAAGATAACTACTAGTTTTACTACTTTTAGTAAAAAGTAGTAAGAAAAAAAGACTATCTAATGTTACATTACCTAGTTAAAGATTATAAATATAAAGTAGCTAACTACTATAATTAAAAACATTAAATTTATAAAAAAAAGAAAAATAAGTTTAATAATAATTTATAAGACATTAACTTATATTTTTTTTAATAAAAAAGTTAAACATAATATAGTAGTAGTAATTATAGTAAGACAAGGGGCAGGACACAGCCTAACAACCACCTTTACATATAAAGGGCGGCCTAGACTAGCCCTTGTAGACAGCAGATGTACCTTTACTGCTATAGATAAAGATTAAGTAGATAAATAAAGTATACTATTTTATATAAAAAAAACTTATTTAAAGTAACTCTTACTAACACATTATTAATTAAATATAGTAGAGGATAGATTAACTTAGAAACTTATAAAAAGAACTTTAAAACTCCTAACATAAAAGACTAGAGGTCTATAAACATACTTAAGCTAAAAGGCAAGTATAATGTAATCCTAGGCTATAACTAGCTTAGAGCCTATAACTTTATAATTAACTAGAAAACTATAACTATAAAGACTTCTAACAACTATGCACATATAACCTAGTTAGCATGCTATAATAACTGTTGCCTAGTCTATAAATAGGTAAAATAAGGTAGCAGTTACTACTCTAAGAAAAGGAAACTTTAAAAATTTCCCTACTAAGAGCTAAAAGCTTAGGTAATAAGAATAATAAAAAAAAAGCTTAAAGAAGTTTTTTATAAAAAAATTAAAGTAGATAAAAATGTAAAATAAATTAGTGTTATCTAAACCTAAAACAAAGGTTACATCTTAGCTAAATATAAAAATTATAAAGACATGTTTAAAATACTAGAAAACCTAGAAGAACTACTACTACATTAGCCTTAGAATTATGCTATTAACTTAATAAAAAATTATAATTTAAAAACTTATAAGCTTTACCCTCTAACAAAGGTATAAAAAAAGGCCTTATAAGAATATATTAATAAAATGCTTACATAAGGCTATATCTAGAAAAGCTACAGCCTAGTAGCCTTAGCTGTAGTTTTTATAAAAAAGAAAGAAAAAAAAATCTAAGTCTATTAGAACTATAAAACTCTAAATAATAATATAATTTAAAACTAATTTCTTTTACTAATTATATAAGATATTATAAACTAATTAAAAGGAACTTAGTACTTTATAAAGTTTAATATACAAAATAGATTTAATAAGATAAAAATAAAAAAGTAATAAATAGCTTATAGTGTTTAGAACTTTATAAGAACTTTATAAACTACTAGTAATGCTGTTTAGCTTAATAAATGCTTTAGCAACATTCTAGTAAATTATTAATATAGCTCTTAACTTATACTTTAATATCTTTACCTTAGTATATTTAGATAACGTCCTTATCTATTTAAAAGATACCCTAGAAGACTACATATAAAAAGTATAAAAAATCTTAGAATAGCTTAAAAAGTATAGACTTTACTTATAGCTTTTTAAATATAAATTTTATATTACTAAAACAGAATACTTAAAATTTATAATTAATAAAAAAGAAATAAAAATTAACTTAGCTAAAGTATAAAAAGTACTTAAATAGCCTAAACTTATAATAGTTAAAAAAGTTAAAGAATTTCTAAGACTATTAGGCTATATTAGATAAATAATTAAAGATTATTTAAAAATTACTATACTATTAATAAACACTATAACTAAGGAACAGGTAACAGCAAAGTTTATCTAGACTTTATAAATAAATAAAGCATTTACAGCGCTAAAAAAGGCTATAACAGACTAACTAGTACTAAGAATGTATAACCTACAACTAGATACTAAGATCTACACAGACGCATCTCTAGGAGCTAGCAGGGCTGCGTTATATTAGAAACAGGAAGACAGAAAATAGCACCTAGTTGCCTACTATTTTGCTAAGTTTTTAGGACCTAAGGCTAACTACAGTATACCTAACAAAGAACTAAAAGCAATATTACATGCTATAAAAGTATAAGCTATAAAGCTATATAAAATAGTAAAGCTATTTTATATTATAACTAACTATGTAAATCTAGTTACATTTTTAACAGTAAAAAAACTCTTACTAATACACATAAAATAAGTAATAAAGCTTGCCTAGTTTAACTATATTATTAAGCATGTTCTAGAAACACAGAACTAGTAGGCTAACACTCTTAGCTAAAGGCTAAACTACTTTAATAAAAAAAAGGAAAAAACTAAAAAGTTTACACTTTTTAAAAAAACTAATAAAGAATAAATCTATAATAGGCTTTAACTTATAAAAGAATTCTATATGCTTATAGCTAGTAAGTAGAGGTAAAAGAACTTAATTTAAAAATATTATAAATCTTTAATATTTAGACATCTAAGGATAGGCACCCTTTAAAAAAAGCTAAAGGCTGCTATACTATAATAAATACCTAAGGTAAAGCAACTATGCATAAAAGTGCTTAGAGAATGTAATACCTATAATAAAAACAACCTGCAGAGGCACAGGCAATATAGGTACCTCTAACTAATTAAAGCACTAAGATTACTATAGATAATAATTATAATAGATTTTATTATAAAATTACCTTTATCTAAAGAACTAGGAACAGACAAAATGTGTAATATAATTATAGTAGCTCTAGATAAAACTACTAAGTATCTATATACTTAGCCCTTAAAAAAAATAATAACTACTAAAAAATTTATTTATAAATTAAAATAAAACATAATATTTGTTGAATAGGCTCTGACAGCTAGCTGCTTATAGTATAAGCACTTAAGTAGCAAGAGTAAGAGTGGTGTACAGTGTGCACAGCGTACAAGGTAGGTAAGGTAAGGGCAACATGTTTCTAGTTCTATTGCTCTTGTCTTTCCTTTGTACAGAGGAAAAAAGGGATATCTAGATGTTTGCGCACAGAGGTTCACGCATAAGCATTATGTAACATAGATATGTGATCTTGCTTGTGCGCAATCACTTATATCTAGGCTGCAACACTGCTGCTGTGTATAAACACTAGTAACTTTTCTTTTTATCTAAAAAGTTACCTTCTGTACATGTTACCTCTCTTCTGTCTGTGTAGGTCTATCTAATTATATTCTGCCTTTACTCTACTCTATTTGTTAGGACTTGCCTTAGTAATGCTATACATTAAGATAGGCTAGTTGCGCTATGTAAATAGCTTTATAAATAGTGTAAAGTATTTTAGGCTATTATTATCTAGCCTTTATGCGCTTGCCTTGTAAGTAATTTAGTAGTGTATAAACTGTTTTGTGTAGGGTTTTGTGCTAGAATAGTGTAAGATCTTTGCGTAGGCAGGTGCGTAGAGAGGTGTATATAATAAGGTCTTCTCTTTTTCTTTACTTTCTCTTCTTTATCCTTTACTTTTTAAGCCTTACTGTACTATTCCCTAGCTCTTTTCTCTTTTTATACAGTGCTAACAGTGACAGATACTCCCGCCTACACACACACACACACACATAGAGAGAGAGAGAGAGAGATGTCTCTCTAGCCTTCCTTCTCTACCTCTAGCGCTGTTAGTGCGGGCGTCTTTAACGTCCTTATGCAGTCTAGCAGCCTAGGGCGCATTTGCGTTACCCTTTTAACTAGTTTTGCTGCTAATTAGCAGTTTATTTAGCATCTTAGCATAAATATATAAATTTTTTAGCTTTTTTACTTCTTTCTTGTACAAAATGCTAATTATAAATAAGCTAAAAAGTAGCATGTAGTAGCTTTACTATTTTATAATATTAATATTATCTTGCCTACTAGCACTAATCTGCAGCTGTAGGCAGCAAAGGTTATGTGTTATAAGGGGTACTTCTGTGCAGTTTTAGTCTAAAGTTGCAGTTAAGTCTTAGTAACTTTGTGTGCTTATTATTATAGTAGCACTACTAGTGCCTTTTTTTTTATTAAGTGTTATATGTTAGCTAACTTCTAGGCTAATGCCTGCGCCTTATGCGTATAGCAGAGCTGTGGTCTACATTATGACTACTATATGTAAGGGGTGGTGGCTTTTTCTTCTTCTGTATACTAGATAAATAGACTGTTTTTTTTACATATCCTTCTTTTCTAATCTTATAATAAGAAAAATAAGTGTGTATAATAAAAAAAAAATAAAAGAGATAGGCCTTATATAAAGGTGTTATTAGTTTAGTTAGTTTAGAGCATCTTTATGCATAAAATCTAGCTAGTCTACAGATGCTTCTATCTAGACAGAGAGGCAGTTAGTTAGGACTAATAATTAAAAAGCTTAGTTTAGTGTTTTCTTTATACATACATCTACTAAGTTGTCTTTACTATTAATTTACTTTATTTTAGTAATTTCCTTTTTTTTATATAATTTATAGAGTAATATAATGTTAATTATAAGTTACTTTTTGCTAGTAGTGCCTAGCTTAATAAAGTAATTATATAAAAACTTTAAATCTATGCAAATTACTACTAGAATTAGTAGTAGTTTAAGTGTTTATATAATTTACTATAAAGTTATACTAAAAGTAATTACATTATTAAACTCTCTAACTATTTTATATAGTTTACTAGTAAGAACACTTCTAGTTACTTTTTTACA
This sequence comes from Lindgomyces ingoldianus, assembly GCF_010093535.1. Classification (NCBI taxonomy): domain Eukaryota; kingdom Fungi; phylum Ascomycota; class Dothideomycetes; order Pleosporales; family Lindgomycetaceae; genus Lindgomyces; species Lindgomyces ingoldianus. The sequence goes on along the minus strand of NW_022985217.1, from coordinate 297,153 downwards.
CTTAGTAAAATTTTAGTGTATAATGTTACCTAGTATTTTAAAGTAGTTGCTTTACTTTATATAGTCTTTATTACCTAATATAATTAAAAATTTTAGCTGTAAGCTAAGGTTTTTATTATTAGTAAATAATTTATCTATAAAGATAAACAGCTTTGCATAATTAAGCTGTAATAGTAAAAAGGTAAGACTACGCTTACTATTATCTATCTACTATTAGATTTATGTGTTAAGTGTATTAATATTGTTATGCAAAGGGTCTGTAGTTTGTGCAGTAATAGACAGGTTAAATGCTGCCTCTAGTTAACACATAGATATAATGTATACCCCTTTTACATGTTACTTAACATATTATTATGCAGCATTCTTATTCTCTAGGTTAATTATATAAAGGTAGCTTACTTATCTCTTCTAAGTAAGAACTACTATGTTGTGTGTAAGCTTAATCCTTCTACTATTAAACTTAATAAGCTGCTTCTCTACTAGAATAGTTTTGCCCTTTATGTAAAACTTTACTTTTTACAGTTTTTTTTTTTCTCTTTGCGCAAAATTTTTTATTATAATGCTTAAGGTGTTATATAAATGCTTCTAGTTATTTCTAGGGCCTATGTTATACATATAGTGCATATTTGCCTAACCTTCTAGGATATCTAGAAAGATGTCTGTGTACTAAGTTTCCTAGATATCTAGCTATTAACATAAATTAATAAAGATTTTTATTTTATTTATAAAAATGTTATATAGTTAACTTATATAGTTATTATTTTTTTTTATGCTTTTTAAAATTATATAATCTTATCTGCTAAGAGTTTTTCTTTAGTAGTTTCTTTTTAGAGTAGAAGTTTGTACAGGTTGTAATGTGGTATAGATTGTGCAGGTGGTATTAGTAGTGCATACACTACTGCAGGCGGTAGTGTGTACAATTAAGAGTGTGGAGCAGGCGTTAGGTAGAGTGGCATGTATTGTTTGTACAGTAATTAGTGTAGTGCTAGCTAAAGTATAAGAGCAGGTAATGCTAGTATGTTTAGTGTTAATAGCAGCATTATGTTTAGTCTACTTCTGTGTAGAGCCTTATATAGTAATAAAGGTTGCATATAAAGCTTTTCTAGTGCAATTGCTTTTTTTTATGCTATATTATACAGCTTCTAGGCTTAGGTACCTTTAGTGCCTAGCTGTAGTGTAATTCTCTTGTCCTCTAGCACTTATATAAGCTCCCTTTTAAATGCGCAGCTAAGTGCTAAGAAGTCTTATAGTGTTTATTCTTTAAAATCCTCTATGTACACACTTAGAAGGGTAGCACCCTTCTAAGTTATTATGCGTAGATTAGTAATTATATAACCTGTGTATAATTAAGTTTATAGGCTTGTTAGAGCCTCTAACATGTTAATCTTATTATTCTAGTACTCTAGGCTAGTCTTGTTTTATAGTGTTACCTTTAATATCCTTATGTCCTTTATAAGTTGTTTATATAATAAGAATTATTCCTTATTCTTTTTATTATTACATAGAGTTGTTAGTTGCTAATAAGATTTTATTATAATAGTATAGTTAATTACTTTTCTAGTAGATTACGCAGGTACTGCTGTTGTCTAGCTACTAAGTTGTGCAGCTTTAATAGCTTTAGTGTGCGCCTTACACTATCTTCTTCTTACTTTGTACAGTAGCAAAGCTTGCTGTGCAATGTAAAGAATTAATGTGCTATTGTCTAGCTGCTAGGTTGTGCAGCTTTAGTAGCTTTAGTGTGTGTCTTACACTATCTTCTCTTTGCTTTATACAGTAGCAGAGCTTGCTATATAATGTAAAGAATTAATCTGCTATTTTAAGGAATAAGTAACTAAATAAAGTACCTTATAAAGTGTAAGTACTCTGCTGTTACTCTTTCTAAGAGATAAGTAACAAAATAAAGTACCTTATAAAGTGTAAGTACTTTATTATTACTTTTGCTAATTTATAGTTAATTAAATTAACTACTAATTAGTGTTAAATAAGCTCTAATAGCTAGCTGCTTATAGTATAAGCACTTAAGTAGTAAGAGTAAGAGTAGTGTACAGTGTGCACAGTGTACAAGGTAGGTAAGGTAAGGGCAACATGTTTCTAGTTCTATTACTCTTGTCTTTCCTCTGTACAGAGGAAAAGGGGGATATCTAGATGTTCGCGCACAGAGGTTCGCGCACAAGCATCATGTGACATAGATACGTGATCCTGCTCGTGCGCGATCGCTCGTATCCAGGCCGCGACGCTGCTGCTGCGTACAGACAATATTAGTATATAAATGCTTTAAAATTATTATTTTTAACTAAAATAAATTATTTACTAGCAGCTTTTAAAAAGTAGTAATAAGGCACTTTAGTATAACATATAAGCTATTAACTGCCTACTACCTGCAGATAGACAGCTAGACTAAAAAAGCAAATGCAGAAGTAAAAAAATACCTAAGAAAGTACATTTTTTATACTTAAAATAATTAGGTAGTATAGCTTTTAATAGCATAGCTAGCTATTAACAACATAGAATTAGCTATAATAAAAGAGACACTATATAAAGCTAATTTTAGCTATAACTCTTACTTTACATTACATAAAAATTAGCTTATAGACCTACAGAAGTTAATAAATTAGCTAAAGGACTTACACTAGATATATAAAAAGTTAGCTATAGAAGCTAGGTCTAGTAAAAAAGTAATAAAGAAATATGTAAATAAATTATAATAGCTAGAACTAGAAATCTGCTTAAAAGACTATATATACTTTAATATAAAAAATCTTAAGATACCTAGACCTTCTAAAAAGCTAGCAGAAAAAAGAATAGAACTATATAAAGTCTTATAAACTTAGTAAGACAACTATAAGCTTAAGCTTCTTTTATATATAAAAATCTACCTGTAGTTTTATATTTCTAGGCTAGAAAAAGCACTTAAAAAAATTCTTTTATCTACATAAAAATAAAAAAACATAAAAACAGAATATAAAGTTAAACATATTATAAGTAATTAAAAAAACTAAAAAAAAATTTTAGTAAAATAAAAAAAGTAGCTTACTAGTAAAAACACATAAAAACTAGCTAAAAATTTAAGAAACACGTAGCTATTAGTATAAAAGTACTTTTAAGCTTATCTAAAAAAAACTAGCTAAGCAATAAAGCACCTATATTAAAAAAAATAGCTATGTTATTACTAAATAGTAGCAGCCTTTAGAGACAAGTTCTAGCTAATAAAAGTTAAGAAAAAAAATAGCCCTCTACTTTAGCTTTAAAAGCTTCTATTTTATCTAAAAAAAAATTCCCTTTTTAAGTACTTTATATAATAAGCTTTTAATAAATTTAATAACTTTTAAATATAATTCTATCTAAAACACTTTTTATTTATTACCTCTAGCATTTTTTTTTGTAAGTAAAGCTGCTTCTAGTCCTAAGCCTACTGCTTTTCTAGTAAAAAGCGCTTGCAGGCTAGCTGCTTCTTTAGTAGGGCACACTTCTAAGCCTTTATAATAAAGGCCTTTTAAAAAAGCGCTTTCTTCTCTTTCTCTAGGTAGTCTTAGGCAGCATTAGAGATAAAAGCATTACACTTACTATGCTTTTTTACACACTTAATATAGTTATTTAAGAATAGTGTTAACACATATAACAACTTTAAAAACTAGTAAGTGCTATAAGGCCTTATCTTTATCTAGTAAAAAAAATTAAAATAAAAAGTAATATAAAGATAATAAGATAAACAAAACTAATAAGCTATTTAGTATAAAAAAAATAAATATTAAAAACACCTTTTAGTAGGTAGACGCACACTTTATAAATAAACTTTTACTAACATAGTTATGTAAGTAGAGCAGCAAGGACACTGCTAGGGAGAAAGAGCAGCGTGTTACAGTCTATAGTTAGACTAGCATAACTCTACTAGCAGTGCTCCACAATCTAGCTAGATTAGGACAGGGCTTGCTTACAGACTAGTTAGAGGACGCAGAGGCAGCGCAGCTGCCTATAATAGGCAAAGAGTGTCTTGTCTAATAAGGAGACAGGCTGCAAATTTAAAGAGCTTAAGGGAGCTTAAGGAAGCCTATAAAAGCCTTTTTAGTAAGCTTTTATAAACTTCTAATAGCTCCTTTTAGCGTCTCTAAAACATATATATAGTTGTACTATAAACTACTTTTTAAAAGGCGTGTTTAATATTTAGTTTATTTATTACATAGACTAAGTAGCATTTAGCTTTCTAAAAAGCTATAATACTATTTATATATCTTACACTATATATACCTCTAACTTTGTCTAAAAAGACTGTTTAACTCTAGCCTTTTTACTGCTGCACATAGGGCAAACTATAATCTAGTTACTCTACCACTCTCTAATAGCCTATTAGCCTGTACGTAGGACTGTACACCCTACCGGATTGGCCCCTACTATCCGTCCTACTCTTCCCCTAGGAATATCAGAAGACCCGAGTGCTTCCCTGAAGCAAGGATTGTAACATATATCTACACTTAGCATAATTTTTAATAGTGTAGTAATTAGTATTATTTAAATCTCTTTCTTTTACTATATAAGTGCAGCGTAGATATCTTTAAAAAGCATAGTAGTAGAATATAGTAAAGTAGTAAAAAGATTTGTATAATTTTAGCTAATAAAACTATAAGTTTTTAATAAAATAGCTTTTTTAAATAACTAATCTTACACTATAACCTAGTTAACTAGGGCACTACGCAGAAAACCCTCCTACTATAGTGTATAAGATAACCTTTGTAATAAGCCTACTACTTCTCTAGCTGCCTTCTATAGGTGCTGCAGTAGCTGTACACTATTAGGTAAGAGCTCTTTATTAATATTAACTTAATACTCTTTTAGTAGGTGCTAAATAATATAGTTATAGCTATCTACTACTTTTATAGCACTTTAAGAGCTTTACTTATAACACTAATAGTAAAGCTAAAGGCAGATTACCTTACTTTCCTTCTTTAAAAGTATTATATTTATGCTATAAGCTTACACTTTTAATAGTATATAATTACTTTATAAAGTAGTCTTATTTTTTACTTAGTAACCTAATTATACTAAAGAGACTGCCTGTTTTAAGTTTAATAGCTATATATTATTCTAGTTAATTATAAACTTAATACTAGTATTATAATTATAGTTTTTTAAAAACTACTATAATTAATCTTTAGCTAAAGACAGTGCACTATAATTAATTTTTAGCTACAGATGGTGTACTATTGCAAGATAAAGCAGAAGACGTAGTGTAGAGGGCTTTTAACTTCTGCAGCCTATAAGACTATGTAGAATAGACAATAGAGAGATCTAATTAACTAAATAAGGCTAATAAGGCAGTAAGACGCGTAGATAGATAACTCTATAATAGAAAATAGTCTATAATAGGCATTTTTAAAATAATACTATAAATAGATAAACTAAACTCTTTAGAAAGAAATTCAAGCGCCTTTATAAAACTTTTAGCTAATAAAAGCTTTAGAAGCTTTCTTTATAGACCTTCTACTTACTAGAGTCCTCCTACTTTTTTAGAATTGCTATAAAAATTTCCTAAAAAGGTAATATAATCTGTACTACGTACTGTACCTAGGGCATTATTAACTGTACAGTGCGGCTTACAAACTTAGTACGTTTGTACTGAACACGTGACCGTTACGGTTCACTTTGTACAGACCGTAGTACGGCCCGTTGGAAGCCCTGGTCGTACCATGGGACGGATTTGCTTATTTATTAGGGTCACTGCATGGAGTCATTCCGTTCTTGCCATAGTTTGAATTCTTCATCTGCTCCCTACGTATTTTAATTCTCTCCTCTCCACTCTGCTTCCCTCATCACGCGCAGATTGAAATCACTAGTCTTCGAGCCTTCAGCTCTAACTCCTTACTGTTTCCCACCACCTCACTACTTGACAGTACTTTACTACACACTACACACCGCGCACTATCTCGTCACTACCAATCAAAACCTACCTACAACAAAAAAGGGCCACCCTCCATTCGCGCCCAAATCCTCTCTTACCTTTCCAACAGCCGCTCCCACCAAACCTTCACCGACACGCCAACCGGCTCGCACATATCCCTAATCTCGTATCATGCCCCAACCGCCATCCTAGCTGTCAGCAATGCCATCTACACAGAAACCCTCGCCATTATCCACCAAAATTCCACTTAGCCACAATGACGCCCTTGCGTCTCATCGTCAATAGCCGAGCCATGGAACCCCTGGCTCCACAGCCAAACGAGCTGCAACTACCGGGCTACATCCTGCACGAGCAGGAGGAAAATCTGCTGTAGTTGATTACGCATCAGATTCGGTGCCTCTGTTGCGATCCAGTACCAGCTCAACGAGCTGGATCACGGGTGATGATGGTAATAATGATGATGATGTTGAGGAGGAGGAGCGGGGCACTGGCCCTCTTGATAGTAGACTGAAAATTGAATACAGGTAGTATAGGAATATACTTGAGTGCCTTCACTATGCTCATGATGCTGTAAATATACAAGGAAATGGCTTCTTGACACTTGCTAAGATTGTGACGAAGCCAACGGGTTCATTACATAAAGCAAGAAAACAGAGATACCTAGAGTTACATAACTACACTGTTTAGCCTTTACCCGTTCCCCTGCGGCTGCGAGTATTCAGAAAGTCTTTGAAGACACTGGCTAGAATCCTAGGCCAGTTGGTAGGTTCATTCCATTATATGGAGGACAGACACACTCACGGTAACAAATGTATTTAGTTCAGCACCGAGAGAATCAGCGTGATGCCACAGCACTGTTATCAATTGCTTTATAGGGCGCATGTCACAATTCGTCACTCAGTCAGCAAGACGACCATTTCCAATCGAAACTAGAGACAGAGGTAAGGACACACGTGTATATTCACAGTGAAGGGCGCGGTCGCCACAAATACCACCCTCATTACCAATTACCACCATTCCCACTATTGACACCGTATTAAAACAGGCCTCTAGGGCCCATGTCCACAAAGATTCCGTGCAGCGAGTGCGTCGAAAGGTATGTACAACTAAGATTTTACCTACCGCGAGCTTCTCTTATGTCTTATTAACCGCATTCATCATCCACGACTCTACCCTGACGGATCCATCTAACTATCCACCGCATGTACTTCTATTAGACCAGGGCCAAGACAACACCATGCGGCGCAGAGAGTCTATCGCACTTTCTTCGTCTCATCGGGAAGATACTGTCGGTCGTCTTCACCCTCGACGGCTTTGACAATCTTCTCCATCTCGGCAGTCTGCCTCTTCCACTCCGCTTGGCAGAACTTGAGCTCTTTCCGGAAGAGTTCGTCGTTTGGCTTTCTGTAGCTGCCTCCCATGCGGTCCCAAATGGTTGTGAACTGACCGTAGTTGAAGTTGAAGTACAAATGGTGCATCTTTGCAGGTCAATTAGTTATTCCCTTAACAAGTTTCAAGTGGTGGATTAGAGAGACTTACGGTGTGGCAAGCGGCACCGTTAATAATCGGATTGTCGGCGACATATTCTCCGTCGTGGATAAGAACAGTCCAGACGTTGACCAGGACGAAAAGGAACACGTAGGCAAACTTCTGGAGCGGGAACAGGAAGACAAAGACGTGATAAGGGATGCCCTGCGCAAAGCCGTCCAGAGGATGGAAAGCATGCGACGCAAATGGTGTAGGCATGATCCATTTGTGATGCGGCTTGTGAAGATTCTTGTAAATCAATGGGTGGTGCAGACCACGATGGATCCAGTAGATGAAAAAGTCGGTGAAGCAGATGAAGAAGGGGAACTGCAAATAATTATACCACACTCCCGGGCCATCAGCAGTCTTGTCATACAGCTTCGAGTAGCCGCGAACCTCCAAGAAGAAAATAGGAGCTGTTAAAATGGCCATCAACGGCAGGGAGACATTGGTTTGGCTTATCTCAAGGCGGATCTGATTCTTGAGGTATTTCGGGTGATGGAAGGTGGCTTTATCGAAGATGAAGACGTAGGAGAATGTCGCGAAGACAAAGTAGACAATTAGACCAAATATCCTAGAAGATGAGACGTCAGTTGTGTTTGCGCCTCGGGCAGAGGTGAGATGGGAGTCGTACCAGGTGATGATATACAGGCTCAAAAGCTGCCGGCGCCAGTCATTACGGGCCCATTGACTGAGGTACGCGTATTTTCCCGGCTCGAAGGATATATAGTCACTCGCTGGAGCATATTGCCACGCAGTGGGTTGGTAATTGGTAGGCTGCCCCCTGATGCTGGAGAGAGTAGCATTGGCGTCGACGGGGGAGAATTGGGCCGGCAAGAGAGTCGCATAGATGGAATCAAATAGAAAGGTGTCGAACAGCTCGAGGACGATATCCATGGTTTGCCTTGCTGTGGAGGCGAGGATGCCCGCCGGTGTAAGGTGGTGTTTGGTCTCAGGAGGGAGGAGTAGGGGTAGTTGCTTGACCCAGAAAGTGCGGCTTCACCCTACGCGTCGACGGGCAAAGTCGCGCTTGCAATATCAATTACAATTGCAGATGCACAACGAGCAAAAGGAATGGAGGTGGAGAAGCAAGCAGACAAGGAGAGTCTTCTCTGCAATTAAAGTGTGGCAGACAGCCAGGAAACACGACGAGCTCGGCGCGCTATCCTTAACACCGACGAAAAAACAGTTGTCGCCAATGCAGATCATCAACGCTGGCAGCCAATCACACTGCGTAATTGCGCCCATCTGTCTGACTAATTAAAATGCGGAATCTCCAAATCCGAGAGGCCGTCAAGTCACCTCATGCTCGAAAGGCCGACACCTGAACATTGTCCCCAAGCACTCATATTTAGACTGCGAGCTTCGGCCTGCTCATTCCATTTCTGAGGCATTTCACATCTTCCGTACACCGCCTTTTGCTGTTCGACCCCGTTTTGGCCTCGCTCAACGCTTCCATCTCTTGGTCTCGAGATCCATCGGAATCGGAATGAAGCGTGAAAAATGAGCGTATTCAGAGGGTGATTACTGGGTCGTGCTGGCTGAAATGCACACCAGGGTCTGCGTCCAGAAACTCTCAACCTTCCATGTTTTTCCTGAACATTCGGACCATGGCCCTCTCGAATATACATCGTCGTCTGCTCCCTATGACCCTTGGCATCGAAAACAGGAACACTGTTGTCCTGTACATGCTCCAGGCCCTCTCTCCAATGGCATTGCTTAATTACTTGACAAATTATAGGATACTTTTGAAGGGACAACATCTACGAAGTATTGACGATACTGCCAGACAAGGAAAACAAAATTTCACGCCCGAGCCCTCTAATTGTCGTACAATGCTACTCTACTGGTATATACAGGACAATTGACGAGTGGACTAACAGCAACCTTTGTCTGGAAAAGGCATATGCCGAATATTGTCACTCATTCGACGTCGACATGTTCCAGAGCACCCTACGAACAGTGTGGAGCGGCAGGCTCATGCTGGCCTTGGACTATTGATGCGTTGCTCCAAGGACTGGAGTGTGAAGTTCCTCGTTGAACTAGCACACGAATCTCACGCCAAGTCACGAGGAACGACTTGCAGTTGCCGGTGGACGAGCAGACCATCCTCCGTCCTCCCAAGCAAGAAGATATCTCTCGGAGGGACATTTGACTCCATGTGGACATTTTTTCTGGCGTAGCAAAGGATCTACATGAGTGATTCATCAGGCCTCCGTCTACGTCCTTCTGCGCAAGTGCAGCATGCTGGCATGACGCCTGATACCCGACCGTTGCCTCTCTGGCTCACGCCTCCCGACCTGAGCCCGTGCCTATGGGGAAAATGTGTGCCCTGGTTAGCTTGTCTCGTTGCTAGGGACCTTTCGATGTCCTCAGGCAATAGAAACAATAGCCCGAAACGATGCATCATCACGTCGGCTGAACGGGATGTGTTACACATGCAATAGAACTCAACCCCTTCACTCGTCACTCTCTTCAGACAATTTTCAGCTGGCTGCCAAGCTGACTGGCATATACCTGGAACCAGCTGACTTGGAACGTTGCCTTTCAAGGAATCGAGTTAATCTGAATCGGGTCAATCTCACACCGGTCTAAAGATGCTCATCGGTAACATGGAGAGACTTGATTTCCTTTGCACCAATTCGCCTCTATTTTACCTCATGCAAATTGTTCGGCGTTCTACCCTCCTCTATTTTTTGGGTTATCTGCTGTGGCTTTCATCTAATCATATCATCGCTGAGCTTCATCGTCTCACTATGTAAATGGAGCTTTGCAGGGCTGCCACACACTGGGCCGCAGCTTCCTAAGATCTTGCACGTGACTACGGAGTTTTCTCTTGCATGTCTGCATTCAGTTGTGCTATATCGTCGGTGTCTTCTCGGTCGTCGATGATTTTCAGGACTTATGGCCATCTATCTCATAGGTTCCAAGCGTTTCCGCTCCGCGGAGTAGAAGCGATAAGGAATTCACCACCGATACTAGCAAGCACGAGACAACCTGTCAAACTGTTCCGCCTAGCATAGCCGCGCGATCTTATCGCGATGCTTCGCAATCTACGATCTGCTGCGCTACATCGTACGATCAACCAGATTTCGCCAGATTTGTGCGGGGGTTGATGACAGGCGCGAAGACCCTCTCCCCCCATCAGGGCTCGAATGATGCGATAATGTTGGCTGCATGGTTTGTAGCGAACGGAATCGCGTTAAGATAAGATTCAAGAGAGTTTGATTTACTCCGTCCGAAACGCTAAACTGATGGGCCGTGTCCGCAACACGCGCTGGCAGTGGTAGTTTCGTTTGCGAATTGCGGGCCGGTCAACTAACTAATACTAGACTACTAGTTAACGTTAAGTCCGTCAATGCTTTGATCCTCGGGCCGGTCCTTTAGCCCTCTCTGGGTGCTTGTCAAATCCGTGAACGGTTTCAAGGTTGTTGGAGTTCGTTTACCCGCTTCTTTCCTCAAGGCTCCTCGTCATCCCGTGTTCGCGTCTTCTCGGCTGCCTTCGGTTTCATCGACGTTTAACGGAATCCCATACGTCCTATCTAGCCACATTCGAAGTACCACCAATCCGTGTCGCGCTAATAGACCTGACCGAGAGGTCTCACTGCTGAATATATCGAATCGAGAAATTTGGGCGAAACCGAGTCCGGGGGGTTCTGGAAGTGTGTCCTAAGCCGCCACTGTGATGCAACATGCATCTCTTCACGTTTTGTCTCGACCAAGACCTTGGAAGCCGGTCACAAAGTAGCTTCGGGAACGACCAATCTGGGTGCCTCGAATGCGCCACGGAGCATCGCAGCCGTCACTTGTGATGTTGTTTGACTCTGGGAAGGTGACACAGACGGCACCCGAGTCAAAGGGTTTGCGTAAAACTTGTGCGACGGTGACTATGTGATGGGGGAAGCGCAGTTCGCAGATGGTACCACTGAAGCCAGATTTTGTAGGTAGGCATCACGTTTCGATTCGAGGTTTTTGAGAAATGTCACTGTGGTACAGAGGTTTCAGGCCCGCACGTTCTGGCACACGAGCGCCCTTTGAACCTAGTGCTGGGTCCCGAGAGGTTCACGCTTGTAACTTGAAGGATTAAGATTGAGATGAAGTGCATGGCATGGCATGGCATGCACTTCAGATGTACGGGGAAGTGTGGGCGTGGAAATGATTTGATGGGAGGAGGTGGAGGACTGGGATCGGAAAGCCTGATACAAAGCTCCCATGTTTTTCATGAATCATTGCCAAACCCATCAATCACACTGTTTAACGTCGCCGCAGGGCAGTCCAACAGGGCGCTGTCTTCCCCTCCCTTCCCCTCTTCTCTTCACCTTTCCTCTGTATTTCTCACGCTTGTCGGTAGCTTTCCTATTCCACTCGTCTGCATCCATCCGAAATGCCCTTATCCCCAATTTAGCTCACTCTGAAACCCCTTTTGTGAATTCCAGTCATCGTGTGCATCATTACGAAGGAGCAAGGCTTTGAGCTGGGGGTTGGAGACGATATACACGCGCGGGTTGCCGTTCTCGTATTTGCGTGACTCGTGACTTGGTCTTACCCCAATTTCCCATGTCCAGTCCCGAGGCCTTGGGAGGGCTGGGGCGCAAGATGAACAAGGATTCTATTCGGGGAAAATCATGCCGGCTTCCCGGGGCTGGCCTGGGCGTCCTTGACCAAGATGAGGATGAGAGGCGGGGGTCGCCGATATTCGGGGAAGTTGGAAACGGCGTCCCGATCGGTCTAGCTGAGTCAAGTGTCATATACAACAACCCTTGCAAGGCAGGGCAGGGCACAAGTCACCAGCATGTCGTGACTGACTGTCTGTTCAGTCGACTAAGTGGTGAGAGCGGGATTTACAAGACGTGGGAAACGGTTTGCGGAAACCCCCAATTGTGGCTGCGGGGAGGCAGACTGAGGAGCGAATCACGAGTTTCCGATGTCGCGACCTGGGGGTGGTTGAGATCAGAGAAGTTGGAAAGCCGCATGCGAGGTTTTACTCATCCTGTCGCAGTTGAGTGAATTGAATCTAAAGCCACCACTGCCCGTGACACGTGCTTGACCCTGACCCGTCCTGTCTCTCGACCTGGTCGCCCTCACAACTTGCCACACCATGTCGACGTATTAAACATCCCAGTCCACTCAGCTGCCTGCGAAGCCACAAAATTCCAGCTGTGGCATCTCTCTCTGGCAGCGGTGAAAAAATTTGCCTGCCAGTATTGTTAGGCGCTCTGTACAGCCAAAACCGCGCGTCGTATTTCAGGGCTGCTTGTCGTCGCGATAAGCATGGCCCCTCATCCCTGTCTTGCATCTCCCAATCCCTCCCCGCTCCCACTCTTCCGCCCACACTGTCCTTCCTGCGCTGGGCAAGCCGTCCGGCGACCGTGCCAAGTTCTGAGTACACAACCCGTGGTCCCGTGGTCCCGTGGTCCCGACTGCAGCCCTCATCTGGGCTTGCAGCATCTTGCTCTCCCCGCCAACTTTTCCATCCACAGACCAAACCCCAGTTTCGACTCTCAAAAAAGCCTCACTTTCTGTTCGGGAAGTCTGTCATGTCATCAGTAGTCACATCTCCAACTAATCATGTTCTAAAGTGGAGAGGAAAGACGTCATTGAGGGGGGGGGAGGCAGATCTTGACTATTTTTCCCGCCCTGAAATTCCTCTTCTGATCTGCACTCGACTGCAAGAGTGTCGATCAGTAACAGATTTCGGGCCAGGACTTATCGCCGCTTCGTCTTTGCAAATTGCCACACGCCAATGTTCCCTAGTAGCATTAAACCCTCACAAAAAATGAGGCTTCTGAAATTCTCACGTTACATCTACTTCGTATACTCTTCGGTCTGTTAGCCGTATACGTCATACCTTCCAAATTAATTCGAAACCCCCGGCAAGCACCCTGTTCATCCTGACGAGAAATGAGCTGAGCGATCAATTCATGACATAGACCCTATGCATCGCAGCTGAGATTCTCGATGCAATCAGTGGAGTGTCTGGAGGATCTGAAGCGCCCCCAAAATCGGTTCCCGAGTCTCGGGAACCACCACGAATAGCAGAGCGGGAATGTGTCATTGGATTGCTAAGCGAGTGGCGGGGACGGACGAGGTTGCGTATTGGGGTGCATGCCCAGTTGTTGCTCAGGGAGCGTGTGCGTGCAGGCAGTTGTGCAGAGCGGTGCAGAGCGGTGCAGATTGGATGTGAGGAGATGCGTCTGCAAGTGCAAGTATGTGGGTGTGGACTGTGAGAGCTCGGCGCGGGATATTGCTGCGCGATGGCGGGTAGACTGGCAATCTGCAATCTGAGAGTTGGGGTCATCCGCGGAGAATGGCCTGGACAAAGTGAAGCGAGTTTCTGTCTGGGAGAAGGAGTCCCCGGTTGCGCCAAGGTGTGTGAGGTGAGGAGAAGCACAACGCAGTCCTGCGCCGCGTAGACGAGCACGCAAGCAGTCCAGCAGAAGTCTCTTCGTTTGTGGCGCCCGCCGGTCGGAGACGATAAACTGAGAGTGTGTGTGCAAGTTGGTCAGCCGGGTTTGGCTTGTCGACGACAGACGCGTGAGGTGGTTCGAATTAGATTTCGCTTTCCCTTTCAGCGACTTTCTTTTTTGGCTTATTGACTGACAGCTCGCTGTGTTGTCTTTGTGTGTGGTTCCATTGCGACAATGCGAATGTATGTCATTGACTGACAACAGGGACGCTGCAAGCCCGTTATACTGCGCAGAGATCTAGCGATTTCTATTCGGCCCTACTTGCACAATCTTATCCCCAGCGAACTTCTGACCCGTGCTGGTGCCCGCTCCACATCCACGAACACCATTAGCTCCCGTTTACAGCTTACACAGTCCACAACTCTGATTACAGTTTTGCCCTGCAGCCAGCGGAAGAAATCTTTCATAAGGCTGTTACTCGATAACGCGTTGCGAAGGCCAAGATACCACTCTCCTATCAGACGAGCGATAGAGATCTCACTCACCGACAGACTGCAGACCAGATCGCATCCGGCCGGTGCAGCTTGCACCGATGTCCGGACATCCAGTACATTGCTGTTGTTTGTACATTCCCACAGGGTATATCTTGTCACATCGTGCAGCATGTCAGTTCGGTATGCGGTATGTACATAGATACCAGCACAAGCGAGTGTTGAGAAGAGCGAGAGCAGATGAGCGGTGTCAGAGCTTGCATTTGTTGCACACGTAGGCTAGAGGGCTTGCAGAGTTGCCGCTCTTTCGCCGTACTTTCGCCTTCTCGCTTTCTGATGGTAAGGGCTGCGCTGCGGGGAGAGGGGGCGGTGAATGATGAGTACTGCACTCTGACAGGGTGTGAGTGCATAGACGAGCGAGTCGACATGTTGTGTTGGTGGTACCCAGGGTTTTGCTTCAATAGACGACGAGGGATGAGTAGATAGCCTCCCATTTTGGGGGATAGATTAGATGCGAGAAATTGGGTATGGTATAGACAGAGAGTACGGAAATAGTACACATAGCAGGTTATAACGAGATTTTTTTTTTGAGCCCTTGCCTTGCGTCAACAGTACAGTATAGTTGATAGAGAACATGGGTATCCATGGGTATCCGCACAGGTGTCCTACCGCCTTCCCCAATCAAATGGTAACCACCAAAAGTGTGCTTAAAGAGAGGCACCAAAAGCCAATTAAAACATTTGTAATCCGAAAGCATTAAGTCGCGGCAAAAATTCCAACTAAAGAAATAAACGATGCCCATCTCTGCACTAGAATTGTGGCATCTCGCATGTGGTCCAGAGTAGTAGTCCCTCCCAATGCAACAAACACCCTTCCAGGCTGTGACGCTCGTACGCCCTATCAAACTCCATCCAGCGGTTCCATAAACTCCAGTAATTATCGTCTCATATACGTTTCGTAAACCAGCGCTGTCGTATGTTTTGTACAATTTTCGGGTTTTGTAACCATCCTCAGTATAACTTTCGGTCAGGGAAGACCATGTTGTCGTAGTCATGTGGCTGGCCTTGGAAACGAGCCTGCATCGGAGCGTTGAAGTCGTAGCCTTCGCTGGCTCTATGGGTAGTATCTGACGAAAGGGAGGAGCAGCGGCTGCTGCGGTCGCTAACAGGGTGCTGGAATGATCCAGAGTAATTTTGGTGTCCCGAGGTTACGGTAGCAGTCGATGTGTACGAGGAAGAACTTGAAACTGCCGAGGATGGAGCAGCAGATATCCTCCTATCCTTACCTCGGCCTTTGATACCCTTGTTGGAATTCTTGTATAATCCGGCGAAGTATTCCCAGAGCTCCTTGTCCTGGGCAGTTACTTGGTCACCTTCGCGGATAGACGCGAACTTTGTGGTCAGGTAGCGGAGAGTCGTAGCATGGAACTTGTTTTGGTGTGACTACAGATCATGAGCAATCAGTGACGATGGCGGGAGTTTCAGGAAAGTGTACCTTCAAGTTACCAAGCTGGGTGAACTGTTTGCCGCAGTCATCGAGCTTACAAGTGAACGGCTTGATTTGCTGATGAACAATCTTGTGGGCACGAACGTTGCCTCGCTGTGCGAACGTCTTTCCACATATGTCGCAGTTGTATGGCCTCTCACCGGTGTGCCGCCTCTCATGAGTCTATGATAATCAGTGGATGTCACGGCTTTTTGCAGACATGACTAACCTTGAGATTTCCAAGTTGAGAGAATCGTTGACCGCACGACGGCTCTTTGCATAACTAGAGTAGCAATAAGTATCTTTCCTTTGCGTCAATGATACAGGTACTTACGAAAGGCTTCACGCCAGTGTGAGCTCGAGTGTGGATCTCGAGGTGAGTCTTCTGGTAGAAGCTCTTGTTGCAGTTTGGCATGCTGCATTGATACCTCTTCTTTGGCTTTCCGTTTTTAGCCTCATCCTCCTGTGAGGAAAGTGAGCTTTCGATCCTGGCATTCACAACTTGGCTTAAGTTGCATACCTTTGGCTGAGGTCGTGGTGGAGGAGCAGGCTGCTTTGACTTGGCCTGAATCGCTCTCATCAGGGTGTCCACATCCGTAGCGAAATTGATACCACTGCTGTTTTCAGTAGGCTCGGAGCTCTGCTCACTGTAAGAAGAATCGTGGTACAGTTGGTTAGGCTGAATAGGGGAGTTCGTCTCTGACTTTACGGGCGGGGTCCTCTCCATTGGGAAACCGTTCCGGGCCTCGCGTACCGTGGGGAGGGGCTGCAAATCCGTAGTTCCTTGGTATGTAACAGCGTGGGAAAGTGTCGGTGGATAGTTGAAGGTGGTCTGCATGTTATATGGGTTTACCGAAAGTGAGTCGAATGCAAACGCGCCGGACTGATAGGGCACGGAAGTGGTCAGAGTGTGAGCGGAAAATAAAGGCATGCTGATGTCCATATGAGCGGCGGTTGCCTGGAAGGTTCTCGATGTTGGTGGATTGGTGACAGTCCTAGACGAGTTGTCGTATGAGGACATCATGCCCGACATATTCATGGCTGGGATGTGGATGGGTTGGTCAGTTCGGCGTTGCCAAAGACCAGCGTGATGAGATGCAACGACAGCAGCCATTGTTGATAAAGAGCGGACCGGAGGGCAGGCAGCGGTGGGGTGGAGAGGCTTTATGCCTTACCAAAGGTGGATGGCTGAGAAGCGAGCGGTTACGGATAGCACTGGTAGACGAAGCCGAAGGCTAGCGGGTACAATTGTATCAAAACAGTGTGGAGAAGCGATGTGTCGGCGAAGAAGGGACGAGATCGGACGGCGTGGGAGCTATGTGGTCATGAGGTGAAGATATGCAGAGCTTGTTTGAGTGCCGTGTGTGGTTGGGGGAGAGTTTGGGGGTTTAGATATAGATGACCGATGAGAAGCCTCTCCTTCGCATCCCGCGAACGGCAAGGATGACGATGTTGTGGAGCAGTCCGAAAGAGCTAGGGACAGGGAGGACAGCCGGAGATCGAGACCACTTTTGCTGCAGGACGGCGAACAAGCAACTCGCTCTACCATGCAGCCAAGGAGTGATGGGGAGAGGGCCACAGCGGCGCTCGGCATGAGGCAGCTGTTTTAGTGAGGGCTGGGATGGCCATGAGGGAGGGCCTGCTTGTGGCAGAGAAGCAGGCTGCGGCGTGGATGGGGGGGCCACCGGGGGGATTCAGATCCCCAACCATGAAAGTGCCCAGTGCTGCATTCGAGAGGCAGCTTTGATCGGGACAGGACCAGGGCCTCGCTCCAGTGGTGTGAACGGGCGGACAGTGGCTGCACAAGGGCAGGTCTCAGGTGCACTGTGAGTGTGGGGGTTTTCCGCTCAGACAGAAGCCCAAGGCGAGTCCCATTGGACAGCGAGCAGAGCGCCATGGAGGACACAATACGCAGCAGCAGCATTATCGAGCCGGTTTGTCGACGCAATTATTCTCAAGCAGCGGTGTTCCTGGGCTCCAGCTGTACTGGGAAGCTCTGTGAAGTGCTTTGTAGAGCCGTGATGGAGAGAGGGCAGATGTTGCAGGAGAGAGAGCTGTGAAGGTGTCACTCGATCTCGCAGGCTCGTCAGCACTACTGGCAGGCCGTAACGCCCACGAATTGGAGGCACGAAGATCCATCCAGGCGCGCCAACAGCGTGGAGACGGGGTGCTCAATCCCGGCGGGGATCGCTGCGCTCTCTTGGCCGCGTCCCCGTCGTCGTGCCAAATCTCTAAACCGGCCTCGCTGCCTCTCGAGGCACAGTCTCCCCAGGACGGCTCCACGTGGATGCAGAAGATGGCGGCGGCGAAGCTCATCCAGCTCACGGTGGCCTCGGCCGCGCCCGAAACGACTTGCTTCGCTCTCCTCACTCGCAGATATACGTACCGTGCCTATCAGCCGGGAGCCATGAGCCGGGAGCCTCATGGCACCGCGGAATCTCGCGCCCGTCATCGTTGAATGCGGAAGGCCAATACGCCTCTGCGCCTTGGACTGTCGCAGACGGCAATAATAGGCCACTCCGGGGGCCTCGCCTTAGGTAATGAAGGCTTTGTGAGTGCTCCTGAAAGCACGTTTCGGGCGCCCTGGCTGGAGGGACAGCTAGAGGGACAGCCAGTGGAACAGCCAGCGGACCCTGGGTTGTCAGACGGGAAAGCGTGCGGGAGTGCCACCCTCAGGAGAGCCTTGGGCGGTCTTGCAGGCGTTGATGGGCGCCCTCCAGCTGGGTCGCTCTGGGTTCCGGGACAGCGGTAGGAAAACAAAATCGGGGGCACGACTCATGCTCCCGAGGTCGACGACGGCAGACACACAGACTCCCAGACAGCCGCTGCGATGCGTACCTGTACCTGCAGCAGCGAACAGGAAGAGGAATTATCGCGGCCGGAGCATCACGGCTCCTGTAACCTCACCAGCCTCACTTGCGCAGTCGCCATTGACCCGTCGCAAGCCGCGCTCTGGCAGCTGGAGTGCTGTCCGTCTGGCGAACGGCGGGGTCCGCGACCAGCCAATAGCAGTTCCAGTGAGGGCGACCTGTTCTCGGCGGGCGCTGCACTGCGGTAGTTGCAGTGCTGCTGCAGTGCTGTTGAGAACGCGCTGCGGCGTCTGGCGATGTCTTTGGTCGAAGTCGAAGTGGCCTGCCAGCATCATCCCGCCCGAACGGGTAAGGTTGGCCGCCAAGGGCGCTCTGGCTGCGGGCATATCTGTGCGCGTAACGAAGAGCTTGCTAATAACATTACTTGTTCACAACGACAGGGGGCTCCCGGTCCAATCAACGCGGACATCGACCCTCCCGCCGCGCGCTCCCTCTCCGCAGTCAAGCTCAAGCCACCGCGCGGGGGAAGCCGGGCAAACCCAACTCCTTGGATCTGTCATCTCCCTGATCCAATTTGTCGCTCCTCAAACACCGCCTCTCCCCTCACATCTCTGCTCCTCCCGGCTCCTTCCAGCGCCATTCGCTTCATCTGTATTTCCTGTTCGGGCCACCTGCAGCTCATCTTGCGCAGCGGCTTCATCTCTTCCCCTCCCCCTCCCCCCTCCTCCAAACCCGCTGCTGTCTATCAGACGCCAGTGTAGCGGCCACCTGCTGTACCATGATCCCATCACGCACAATACTGCCACTTCAATCGCCGACCTCATCGCGGCTGTCATCGCTGGAAGATTGCCCGGACTCTCCCATGGCCTTAACGCAGCCCGTATAATTCCTTTTCGCGCGCCTCGCAGCCATGGTACTTCTAACGTTGACCCATTACCACGGCTGCGTGCAGCCTCGATCGGAACTCAACGCGCCATGGTTCCAGAACTCTACTACTCCTGTCTCATTCCTAATTTGTCTCTTTGCCCCCTCCTGCCGTTGTCTCCCAACTGCTCCTGCAAGGCTGGTCACTGACTAACGCTGATCCTAACTTCAGGGCTGCCCCCTCCCATGCAATGCCCCCAATGTAGCCGCCTCAAACCGTCCTGTAAGCCTGATGGGCCTGGCTGCAAGTCCTCGGCGCAGGGGCTCATTAATTGGCGTTGCATTGCGCAGTGAACTTGGAAACAACAAGCGACCAGCCGGAGCAATTTCTCAACCTCAACATCGTGAAGCCATCAGCGACCGCCCGAGAACCGCTCGACTCTGGGTTTCCTCGAGGAAAAATCAAATTCAAACTATCTGCAATCGTTTCGAGTCCGGCATGGCGCGCAACAACGCCTCGCATGTCCACGGCCGTTTTCTACATTCAGTCTAGACCTCATGTTGGCATCGGGTTCCGGATGCATTTTCAGAAGCGTGTTTGGCGATCGAGAGGCTAGATGAAGCTGGATGCCATAGTTATTTTTCTCAGTCCTGCGCACCTGACCACGCTTAGGTCTTGGAGGGGTTGGAGGCAGGTAGTAGAAACCGCTCAGCGGAACAATTTGGCATCCTGGGATGCTGCTGGGTCTCGTATTTTACCTAGATCTTTAAGGCAAGCTACATGACGGCTCGGAAGCCAATCCAAATCCAAATCCTGCCAAGGTATCGTATACCGCTTCAGGGTGAGCGCACTCGTTCCGCTGATCTTGCCTCACGATCAAACATGTGTAAGAGTTGTCTGTGATGAACTCATAGGCCTGCCGCATAGCCAAGCAACCGCAGCAAGATCTCTTCCCGGGCACTCGATCACGCAGGTCAAAAGCCGGGGTGCGAGAATCGATATCCAAATCGGGGGACCTGCAGTAGGCCCAGACGTGCTACAGGGGAGCATCACGAGGTTGGAGCGAATATTCACCAGCCAAGAGAGACTGCCTTGGAATGGTGTGGCAGCCCTACGCGTATTGGAGAGATTGGGGCAAAGCGTCCCCTGACAACCGTGAAGGTGAGCTCGCATTTGTTGGTGAGGCCAGGATTTGCAAGATGCTGCTCGGCCTTCCGTCCCTGTGCAGGATCTCATCTGCTAACAGCCAATTAGAGCATGAGAAGACAGCCAATAGGAGAATAGTTGGGCGGCCCCTTGTCGTCACTGGAGACACAAGCAGGCCGAAAGCAGTCTGGAGGCAGAGTGAGCATCCTTGCCTGCGACAGGCGACATCCGCCTCAAGCAAGACTCTTTCGCATGCTCTATTAATGGGGTAGAACGTGTGTGTGTGTTATTGTTTGGCTTGTGAGTCGTGACAAATGTCCGTTTCCGTTCCGGTAGGGTCGAAAATGATCCGCCGGGCACGACCATCAAACAGCGGGCCTTTCGGCTCATGGCAAGCGAAATCCCTATCACACCCGGCGCTCAGAACACAGCTTAACCTCAAACCCAACGACAGAAAGAATAGCTGAGCGACCCATGCACTCGCCGCCTCTTACTCGAGCTCCTCAAGCAGTGCTCAGATACGGCGCAAGACGCCCCTCCGCCATCCAACCCCTCCAGACTCTTCAACGGTGAAGGCGCGCCTCAGCATGCGTCTCCGTGAAGCGAGCACCCCCACGCCACTGCAAAACCCCACTCTCGCCGCTCACTGGCTGACAGCAAGTCTGAACAGCTTAAGCCTCCTCCTGTCAAGCTTAATCAGGATAGGTAAACCGCCCAGTTTGAAGTCAATGCGGACGCAGCCGATCACCGTGCCCCATTTCCCCCTTACTTGGGGTATCCTGGAAATCTCTCTTTCTGATGGCCCCTGCTGCCAAGAGACATCATGTTGACCTTGGCTTTGGCTTGCTGCATCTGGATGTCTCCACCAACAGCCGCGGAGAAGCAAATCAATCACCTGTCGGCAGCCTGGCTTATCAAACGGCGATGACGCTGGCTTGAGCGTCATACTCAGCCTCATCCCAGAACGCCATCAGTATCACGACACGTGCTCCCTACGCAACGGCCGACGCCATCATCCATTCCAGGAGTGACAGACAACACCACCACCCACCATATTCGAGTTCTTCCGAGTCTAATTCTCCCACACTTGCGGCCTCATCGGGCACATTTCGGCGGTGTGAGCTAGAATGTCTCTCGCCAATGACTGCATCGCCCAGACCTCGTTCTGCTGCTCCAATTGGACGAGGCTGGCCGTCTGTCACCGGCGTTGACCTTGCACTCTCGATCCTCGGGCTACGAGCTATGAGGACTGATTGTCGTCACGTAGGCCTGCCCATCGCTATTCATTTCCATTCTCCATTTCACCTGCATATACGGAAGGACTGAGCGCATCCAGCAAGCCTCACTCCTCCACATTCTGGCCAGGTTACGCACCAACGTCCGAATGGCGCGTCGTTTCAAGTCCACTGTGTCTGCAACCTACGGTCCCCCTGCCAGCCTTACACGCACGTCAATCTTCCCGGAAAAAGAAGTAGATCCGTTCGTTGACCGCTTCCAAGCTCCACTGGTTAACTTTCGAGAACAGTAGATCATACTTACTTCTTTTCGTGACTGCAATTCTCCCAAACTTGATCCCTCCGTGCAATGATATCTGCATCCGACGGAGCTATTCCTCCTTTTTGCCGCCCGCTCAGCTCCTGCGTGCGAGATTCACAGGTAGAGATGATATCGATTTCATTATCGCCACGAGCTCGTGGCCACTTATTCCTCATCCGCCAACATGATTATCGAGACGTGGCGTCAACTTCGCCAAGAGTTCGCCTCCAGACTGCCAAAGGGTTTTGGTATCCAGTATCAACACCGAAACTAGCGGTCACTGCGGTAATCTAGGCCTCCAGTCTATTCAACCACCTCCAACGCCACACCTTCAGAGAGAGATGACGGCCTGTCAACTTTCGCCAACGGTGCTTCCACACGACTGCTAGGCTGTTGATCTACAAGTGTTGCTCTCATGACAGGCGCCATGTTTCAGCTCGCCGGTTTCATTCCACATTCACTCTCTGCATTTAGGGGATTATATTGATGCTATCGAGCAGCAGGAGAAGATCAGTTTGGTGCAAGTCTTTGGGGTATGCGTCGCCTCGTGGCTTTTACGATCACCCCATATCTTGCATTACAAGCCGCAGCTGATGGGGAGGAAATGCAGCCGCAAAGCCTCATCTCGATAGAGTTTGCGTCACCGAGACCCGATCGTAGAACGTGCAACTCGCCATACCTACTCGGGATTACTCCATCGCAGCCAATACTACTGCATCCCACGAACTTGAGGAGAGGAAGGGCATCTCGCCAGGCCGGACAGTGGGGATACTTCACCCAGAACCAATCCATCTCCCACGCCTATCAGCCGACCAAAAAGCACCTCCACCCGGCTCGCTGAACCTCGATCCTCCGTACCTAGGATCAGATCATGTCAGATCACATCACAAGGGGTATCCGTTTCAATCGAGAGAATCAATCTCCACGGTTCCATTGAGGCTCAATTGCTTCCTGCATTCTCGTACGACCCCGACGAGCTTCCCCCTTCGCCACTCCCAGTCCCTCGGGAAACCCTATCTAGACCGCATCGTACTACCGTGTAATGATCCATGATCGCGAAGCGGCTTCAAATGCAAGGTATTTCGAATGGGGAATAGGGAATTAATACACAAGGCGCGTCTAGAACCGTAATTCACTCTCATACTGACTGATGAGAGCTCCAAGACCAAAGCGGCACGGAACAACCATACTGCTTCTTTGTCGGTTCACCTATCGGCTCTGCGCCGTATATGCAGCCCATTACATATCCGGGAGATATGTTGAATAAACTTTGAGATTCGGCGATCAAGTTGATTGTTTGCCAACCTGATACTTTCATTGCAAGCCCAGCTGCTGCTTTAACGTAGCTCGTGGGCTGCCGGGTACGCTCGGTTGACAGTGACCGCATGAGCACGACAAGGCGATTCTTCAGGGAGAGACAAGCCGCACAGCTAGCCGGTACTCCTGAGATCTCGAATGACCTCTGTGCGAATTTGAAAGCATTCATCATGCAAATTCGCCTCTTACCTGCTTCCTTAATTGAGAATAAAAGCAAGCGGGTTAGATATCCCCGGCAGCCTACGACTACACTTCCCCAGTATGCAGTGCTTCTCCCGGTCTCCCTACACAAGATCAACAAGGGTGCCCTACACCTCCTGCGTCAGGTAGATGCATTTCGAACTATGCCCTCGTCTTCCGATTCAATAAAGCAAGAATTTCACTGCGCTCGGGCATCAGGACTGCGGTCCGCAGAAGCCTTGGTCCCGAGCCACGCAATTTCCGATCATTTTCTGCATTGGTGTGTCCAGACGAATCTTGCTCCTGCTGCGGATGCAGATCTGAGATGCTTTTAGATCTCGCCTTCACCAAGGGTCTGTGCACCTCCATGCTATCTCCACCTTCTGCAGAGTCTACATGATCACTATTCCTCAGCTCAGCCAGCTTTCTGCCAGCCATCGATATTCTGTTTCGCTCACCAGCCTCATGCTTGCAAATACATCTCCCTTTCCCCGTCGTGGCATCATCGCCCCCCTCCACCCATTCTCGAGTAACAGAGTTGAGACACAGACATTCAAAGAAGCATAACTTTCGGTCCGGTTAGCAGCCCTTGCCCTCGGGCTGCTGATACCACAATTTCATAGCTCGTCATGTGGGAATATGGCTATGTCAGGCTTTAAACGCAAAGGAAAGGCGCAGGGGAAATATGAATTCTACCACGGATTCTGGTCTTCTCCTGGCTCCGAGAAACTTTCTAACATCTTGTTACCAAGTCCCCCTGCCATGACTTGCAACGTTGAACTTTTCCAAATCCAGCTTGACACGGCCACGACACCTGATTGAGTTGTCATGAAACCGTGTACTAGCATCGAGGAGCAGCTGGAAGAGGCTCCCTTAAGACATCACGAAACTAAGTGACGCCTTGATTGCATCATGGGGTCAGTTTTTTCGCTATCATCTAGAAATTCCGCAGCATACCTCGAGCTCCGAAAAGATATCTCGTAGTCGAAACTGTGAGTTCCTCTGCTATTGCCTTGCTAGCTCCTTATGCTAATTCGTTAGACAACATGGCGTCCTACTACGAGCTTGGGGAGCTTCAACAATCTGGGATTATCGCAAAGAAGAGGATGGAAGATTGTTTGGATCGCTGTTCACTCCCAGAGACTTTAGTGAATATAGAACTTCGAGGTATGGGATACCCCTATTTGCGACGATCTAGATCTTGTAGCTAATCCTTTCTGTATCGCAGGCCACATAGCCTTACAATTCACCGACTAGGTCACCAACGGGCTCCGTTCAAGTATAGAGTAGAAATATCATGGAAACGAGAAGAGGGTTGATGTCTCGGCAAGCTACTTCGAGTCTCCAGAGACGAGCCTTTCATTCTGCATAAATTTCACCCATGAGGAATCAGAAAATGACGGAAAGAAAGCTAGCCCGTAAATTCGCCTCAGGCAACTGATTTCGTTTCTCTATGATCATCAGGGAGACCAAGAACGAGCAAAGGTCTTAGTGAATCCATTTCATTGCCGTGCCAGTTTCTTGCCCGACCTTGGGACGAGCTCCTTCCTTATTCGCGCGTCCTCATTCCCTGGCATCCATCATCGAAGCCCCATGACCTCTAACCCCTCATCACAAGTCATTCTTCCTAAGAACTCTCTCCCCCCTCTCACCTGTAGTCGTGCCAGTCTTTCAACGACTAAACCCGAATGCGATTTCCCTCCCTAAGACTAATGATATTATTAATGTGACTTGATGCCCAAGGTAGGATCGCCGACCTCAGGGGCTTTAGTAACTCGCCTACTGCGCTGTGACAGAGCGAAATGCCTTGCGACTACGGATCCGTATACCCTGTTATCGCCAGTGACATGCTTGTGTACAGTCTCAGGGTAGCATGGCAAAGTCGTCACATCTTTATTTCCGAGCAGCTTCACTTCATCACATTCGATCAGCTAAGCGCACAATTTCACGATCTCCAGCCCCTGCACCGTATCTTCAGCATCTGCCTGCCATCAGCTCCGGACCTTGGCTACCGAGATCCAGCACCCCTGTTCCTTCTCCTCACGATGTACGACACAGTGACTTCCTCATATCCCAAAGCCCCACTGTTCCGCCCTGTCAGCGCCAAATCTGCGCGCTAGCAAGGCGTTGCAGGATCTAGCTGCGTGCAATCGGTACCCAACCAACAGGCCAGCCGCGCGTGCCCACGCTAGCACCAACCCCAGGCTTGACGCGATCATTCAAAATAGCGATGTTATTCGCCCTGAAGAAGTCGACCGA
Organism: Lindgomyces ingoldianus; assembly: GCF_010093535.1. Lineage (NCBI taxonomy): Eukaryota > Fungi > Ascomycota > Dothideomycetes > Pleosporales > Lindgomycetaceae > Lindgomyces > Lindgomyces ingoldianus. The sequence goes on along the minus strand of NW_022985217.1, from coordinate 271,237 downwards.
GCATGATGTCGAGATGAATCGTGAGACACTCCTCATAGCGTCCTGCAGACCCTCCTTGAAACGGCAAAGCTCCACATCTTTGGCTCCGATCGGCTCTCTCAGGGCCATCGCATCTGGCTCGCCCGGCTAATGCGAGATACACAGCTTGGGGGAAAGCTCAGCTGTGAGAATCTGGCACAGCAAAAGATATCTGCTGATTACCGTTAGTCTATTCGGGGAATCGTGGATGGACCTGGACCTGCATCGACCGGAATCTTGGAATCACCTGAACATGGGAGATGATGCCAAGACCTCCCAATTGGGCGACGTGCATATCAGAGATGTGACGGCGTTGTTTCTCTGACCACACCTCGAACTCATTTGTGATGAAGCAGATACTGTTGCTCTCACCGCTTCATCTTGCCTGCATTTTCCCACCCCCAACCGTGGAGCATCATTTGCTTTCTTTTGTTCAACGATTTTCGTCATCGCATCCAGCGGTGAAGCTGTTGAAGATGCTAAGTTCACACCAATGCAGCTCACCCGAAACAGAACCAAACTCAACAACGGCAGGTGCTGCACGTTTCAGCCCCACGAAGGAATCCTGGAATACCTTGACCGAAATCCTCTGGCATTCCCGCGTATCTGCTTCCATCGCATATTCATCGTCCCGGGCCGAACCCCCAACCTCTCTTTTTTCTTCACGTGCTACATGTAGATTTCCCCACCCCCACACATGTGCCCCTACCTGAGTTTGCATTCCTCCTCCTATTCCTGACATCTAACCCAAAGCCGTCGATCACCGAAAGCGAGGTATTGCGCTTCAATACCCTGTCTTGGAATCGTCTAGGAAGTTGACTCGACTGTACACCTATCCAACTATATTATTCCTAATAATACTTACACATGCACTGTGTCCCGAGGACGGCCTACACGATCGGCTTGTCCCGACACACCGATCAAGAAGACTGCGCGTCGCTAAAACTATAATTCCACATGCTGATGTTGCAGAGCTCAAACCCCGTCCATCAACAAGCAAGATCCTGCGACGGCTTACAGTTTCCACTGTCCTGCAACGCCGCGATCGGCTATCATACCTGCAGCTTCTGGAGCCTCGCGTCGTTAACCACTAATGAGAGATTTAGAGCATGCGAGATATAGAACTCGGTCTAAACTCCTTCTCATCAGACATGCCTCTCGCACGGGCAGCTTAGATCTCTCTGAACATACAATTGAAATGCAGATGCAATGGCCATACTCGGGAGATTACCATTTAGGTTCGACGGGAATAGGCACTCTAAAGAAACTTTATGAGACACACCCAAGTCTTGCCACGCGAATTTCGTCAAGGTCAACAAACGTCCAGACCCATGACAAAGACGTCGTCGACCTGGCTTGGGCGGCTGGATTGAAAAGCCGGCACCCCAAACCGGTTACGACCTTCGTATCCCCACGTTGCGACCTCGCAAGTGACAGACGATGAGTGTGTAATCTTGGTATATGCTACATGCTGCATGCTTCATATGCATTCAGCATTGAGGAGCCAATTTGTCGCGCCTTAAAACAGAACTTAAAGGAACGTGATTGTGGATGCTGTAGCTAATATGCGAATTCTACCAATCATGTTCATCTCAGTATCACCATCATGTAGATCAATGATGAATTCGCCCGTAATCCTCCCCTAGCCCATCCACTTCCAATCCACGCAGCGACGGAGTATAATGCCATCTCTTCATCAACTAAACTATCGCCTGCAACTAAGACCACAACAAGTACAAGACGCAGCAGCGTTTTCTGCACACACCTTCTGGCCAACCACAACCGCCAACGGAACCCCACCCTCCCTCCTTTCCAGCCCCATGGGAAACTCCGTACAGACTCGAACGCACAGATATGCGAGCATCGCACTGTCTTACCTCATATCTGGGTAAAAGCAAAGACCTTACCACACAGACAAGCACATCCTGTAGGCCACGTTCCGTCAGGAATGGATGCACAACACCGCTTCGAGGAAATGAGATGCATGCAATTGCCGGACAAGAGTCTTTCTTCCCATCCACCCATTCATCTACCCTCACAAAGCAAACTCTCGCCATGAAACAGCCCATCGCATCGATACGCGAGACATCCACTTCATCCCAAAAGCAACCCTCTCTCGCATCAATGTCGTTATGAACGTGCGTGCGTCAGTGCTTTCTGCAAATCACCTGTTTGTATCACAGTGGAATCGGATGGGGACCGGTTCCGAAGTCCTCCAAGCCAACAACGCCGATCGCCTCATCTCCGCACTGTGGAAAAGCAAAGCAAATGACCTGAAAACTGAGGCAGGACAGGCCGACAGCTTCGAAGAACGTTCTAGGGGGAGGGAGAAAAATAAAGCAGAGTGAGAATACGAATAACATGGTGTTGTGAAACTGGCCCTTTCATTTGTTCGAGAATTTCCCCCTTGAATGCGGTGGAGAAGCTTCCGTGATCGGATCAAACTGGAAAAGATATGAGATGAGATGATAGGGGGTGTGAAAGAGGACACCTATCATTGCATTCGCACTCGCACTGTCTACATGACTGACTGACTAGCTGGCTCATCGATACCCTAACCTATCCCTCCAACCACCTGCCCATCCATCTGCCCATCCATCCATTCATTCATCTCTGAGGGGAAAAGGGGGTTGGGTGAGGGATAGACCCAATTCGAGTCGGGGAAGGAAAAAGGAAAAAGGAAGAAGGAAACCATTCGAACCACTGATCTGCTCTCCTTCCCTGTCGTCCATTCCAAAAGACCAACCGCCAACCAGCCAACCAACCAACCAACCAGTCCATAAATCATCGCCATCGCCATCACCATCGCCACAGCTAGAATACCATGACCTGCAGCTGGAATGGAAGATATTTTACCTTTCAGTTGCAAGTTAAGTCAAGTTAAGCCCAGTCCAGTCCAGACGAAAAGATAGATCCATTACTGACCATGTAGCCACCATCATACATCGAAAGAAACAGGAGAACACCCACCTACCTACACACACACACACACACACACATAGAGAGACAGGGAGAGATGGGAAGGGGTAAGTGAGGTATGGGAAAATTCATCACCGCACATCGTGGTAGGGAGGCTGAGCAAAGTCTGTATCCGAGAGCAAGGGGGTAGACCGGCATCGCGCATTCCTGATTGGACGGCAAGGAAATACTAGATCAAAGGCTCCTCGCTGTAGCATTGTCCCCGACTGAGTTTGTCTAGATACTGGGGCCGGGGTAGGATGCACGAAGAGCGTTTACGGTCCAGTATACCTGTCGAACCTGTTGCAAACGGTAAGCCGGTGAATGACAGGACGTTCAGAAGCGCGCCGAGGTGGGGGTTGGGAGAATAGGACTGTGAAATGGCGGTCTCTGTGGGATGTGGCGCATATCGTGCGCCGGGGTCTGACATGTTTTTACCACTGCAGCTGCAGCGTGCAGGGCTCTGGCTTGCATACGAAGCTTGACGCGAGATCAATCTTGCATGTAAGCTGGGGGATTGGCCGGCGCCACAGCGCCGAAGACCGGGCCCACGCCACCTTTCCCCGTTCTCGCTTTCAGTCACCTTGTGGCGCCGTCCACGTGGGGGTCAATTGCGTGTTGAGGCGGGGTGGGGTGCTGGGTACGAGACAGAAACCAGCGCCAAGCCCCGCACGGAACATTCCCCGTTTGCAGAACTTTGAAGGGGAATCCCACAGACACGTAAGAGACCTTTGAAACGACCGCAAGACTATGACGATCATGCGGCGGAGAAAGGCCTGCCTCTGTGAAAATGCGCGGCTTCCGGTCCAGGGGTAAAAGAAATCGATATATCACTCACCTCCAGATTCTGGCGCGCATGTCGCCACTGCCCGTGGCGAAGATGCCTCCTGTTGGGCTTGGAGCAACCGAGATAACTGAAGGTAAATTCATATTAGCGAAGTCCCCTTCAAGGTTGCATGTCATCGTTGGACAATGCAGAGTGCTGCTTTGCAGCCATCAAATAACAGGTGGAATTAGGGAATTGCGTAAAATTGCTGGACGGCTTACCTGAGTTCTTGTGACCCTGAAGCATGAGTTGGGCGACACCCGAAAGAGGATCCCAAAATTGGACGCCACGATCTTTGGAGCCACTCAATACCCAGTCGCCATGTGGCGTGAGGGCGACACTCAAAACAAAGTCCTATTCAAGTTTTGTTGTCAGGCTCTAATTCTTCCTAATGCCACCGCTTCGACATCACTCGAAAGGATATTTGGGGGAATGCTTACTTTGTGACCCTCAAAGGTGCGGATGCACTGGCCACCCGGGACTCCGCCGGGCATCATGCGAGGTGGTGGTGACAAGTCCCACATCTTGATTGTCTTATCCAAGCTGCCGCTAACCAATTTATCGCCAGAGGGAGCGAACGCAACAGAGTAGACACTATCCTTGTGTCCGAATTCTCCTTCGAGGCGGACGACGAGTTGTCCAGTAGCCACGTCCCAAACGCGGACACTCTTATCGAGAGAACCGGCAGCGACAAAGCGATTGTCTGGAGAGATGGCCACGGTTGTGACACCATCCTCAATTGATAGGTGGAGGACTTGTTTGTTGCTCTCCAGATCCCACAGCCGAACGCTACGATCCCCGCTACCAGAGGCAATTATCCGTCCGTTGCGAGCGAAGTCTAGGGAATAGATATCTTGCTCATGGCCAGTGAACTGGTGTTTAATTTGGCGAGACTGAATGTCCCAGACCTAGTACCGTTAGTTAAAGTAGCTCGTGGGATGAAGCATCTACGAGGTATGTGCTTCCTAGGACCAGCAGTCAGCTTACCCTAATAACTTTGTCCTCGGCACCTGTAGCCAAGTACATGCCGTTGGGGCTGAAGCACACGCTACGGATGTACAAGTCACCGTCTTCAGGGAGAGTGCCATCTTGGAGATGCGCAACCAGATTCCCCGTTTCCACATCGAAGATTTGAGCTGAACGGTTGCACCCCGTAGCAACATACCGCCCATCAATGCTGAAGCGGACACAGCACACCACACTCTGGTGGGGTAGGTTATGAATCAGGTCAACATCCAAGACTCGCCTTGCACGAGGATTGAAAACCGCAAACCAGTCTTGGCCCTCTTTCTTGAGGTTGTCTGGCAGCTGCTCAATATCGAGATCAGCGAGAGTGTTGCTCTGGGCCAACGGAACCTGACTCGCTGCTAGAATGGAGTTCTGATGTTGATTAGGGGGAGGTGTGGGGCGTGGGACCTGGGGAGAGCCAGGATAGGGGGCAGCTGAGTTCTGCTGGGGCGTTGCCGGCCCTGGTGGACCTCGAGGCGGACCTCCACGCGGCTTCCCGCCGGGCGAAGCAGTGGGCTGCGGATATCCTGAACATGTGTTAGCTTAAAATACTGTTCTCATGACACTCCCGAACGGCCGACGCAGTGTAGTTTCAGTCAGTGCCTCGATCACCATTCCTTCGGTAGCAAGAGAGGCAAGTAGGAAGCTCACCATTGACCGAGGGGCCGGGCTGATACCCACCAAAGTGCTGAGGAGGTCCTGGGGCAGTGTTCAATCCAGGAGGACCCTGAGGCATATGAGGCGGAAGGCCTTGGGGTTGCGGAGGTTCCTGTGGAGGGGGGGCAAGTCCAGGGCCACCTTGAGCCGCACTACCAGCCATAATCCCGCCAAACAGGTTGCTGGGGCCATGGCCGATTGAGGGGGGAGGCGGTTGAGACGGGCCGTGATGTTGTGAGGACTGGCTGGGTCCACCACGGGCCTCCAACTCACGCTGAAGACGCGCGATCTCATCCTCATACCTTTATTTAGTTGTCAGCAATGGTCCGTTGCAAGGATCTACACTGGTGGCAGGGGTAAGTTTTGTATGCTTGGTACCTGCCAGATAGCTCAACCAAGCCTTCTGCGCCAATAGCAATTGCGGATGCAAGTCATCAAACTATTTGGCGAGGACCAAACATATAAACCTTAACCTCACTCCTGCCATCACAATGCGTGCGAGCCCGGAGCTGTGCCACATTGACATAGTGCATGCGTAAACAGGGCCTTCGCCGGATACACACGAGAGGAATGCCCACTCACTTTGTCTTGACTGAGATATGCTGCTGCTCAAGAGCGTAGACCTTTCCACGAATCATCTCGATTTCTTGGATGTGTCGAGTAACTGTGTGTAGGGTGCTTAGCCATGGTTCTCACAAGCTGGTGCAAAAGGCACGCGCAACGCGTTCACGGCATTGCTTGTAGTTTCGGGTTTGTCAAATTCATCAGAACTTGAACGCGCCAGAAGCCACCCGAATGAAGATTCCACAAACGGTTATCGCCACCTCAAGCGGGCTGAAACAAGAGCGCCTGCGAGGAAACATATCAACTTGGACTTACTTTGGCCTTCATAGTCGACGCTACGCTGAGACTCAGTCTCGAACTCGGCCCTTATGGAGTCCAACAGCTCGTTGAGGCGCTGGGACGGCCCTCCTTGGGGGACCATGCCGCGGTGAGCGTTGTACATGCTGGTGGCGGGTTGTGAGAGGTTCTCGGGCGACGACGAACGAGCGCAGACAGCGGGCAATTGCGCGGGAGATGGGGAGAGCGAAGGGAGCGGGGTGGTGGATGTGACGAGCGTGTCTTTGGCTGGGGCGGCCGGTCGAGAGCTGGCGAGCACCAAACGACGAGGCAGGACGGGCACGAGGCTGAAGGGGTCGCACAGGCCGGTGAAGTAGTCGAGGCAGTCGGAGGCACAACGCGGGAGCCCGCCCTGAGATGGGCGCGACGAGATGGAGATGAGTGGCCGCGGCAATGGTGATGCAGCAGCGAGGAGGACGGTGTTGAAGGTTCTGAGAGGACGGGTACACGGCGACTGGAAAAGATGGGCGGGCTGGGATGAAGATGTGGATCCCGGCGCAGGCAGGGAGACTAAACTTGAAACGGTAGGCGCACCTTCCTCTCCCACATGCACGCCGTGAGAAACATCGGTTTCGCCCACGGCTGCACCACATATCCGCGCACATACACAGAACGCTCTATTATTCACGTCGGGAATTGAGCTCGACAAACAACGGCAGAGGGAGCGTCACCGCCAGCGTTTGCTGCTGCTGCTACTGTTGCGGGCTGCGGTCTGCAATCATGCTCCGACACAGTGGGACCCTGGAGCAAGTCTAAATTCGGCTGCTCTCTCGCCTCAAACTTTATTTTCCCCTCCAGCTGGCTGGGGTGAGCCGTTCTGTGCGCGCGATCCCTGTCAGTCAGCACTCTCTCCCAGCTCTCAGATGTGTGTACATCAACCCGCAGCATGCAATCCGAAATATTTGTCCTCTCCTTGGTTCCATGTTGACACACGTTGAGCAGCATCTCATCTCGCGCCGGGCGTTGAGCACAGACTTATCCCAGATGTTCCTCTGGCCTGTTGCCCAACATCCGAGAACTCACCACAAATACGGTGGAGGAGGAGTAAGCCAACGGTTGCACAGGGCTGGAAGGGTGGGATTGCTGTGTCGTGCTGGCCTGCGCTGGCCTGCACTGGCCCTGAGCCCTGCTTAATGGGAAACTACCCCGTCGCTGCACCTGTAGTAGGAATCTTCCGCTGTCTTTGCCACAAACCCCAGCATCCAGCTAGTCGGCGACGCTCCGGGAGCAGGTCGTGCACTCTCGAACGGGAATGCTGAAGCCACGTCGGAAGGAAGGGATATTGAGTAAGGAAATGGCGTCCACGCCTGTTAGTGCAGCAGGAAAGAGGCCGCGACCCAGCAGTGATACTGGTGTTCGTTGTGTTTGATGCCGTCCTCCCTGTGAAGCTAGTTTGATGTCGTTGCTCTGTCTCCCAGCGGGCCGGCCGGTTTTAATTCATCGCGTGGCTTCGGTTGCGGACACTAGCGAGCGGGGGGTCTAAGCTTACTGGGCAGACCTCCGATCGTCACTCCCCGACTTTCGACCTCAAAGCATCACCAGATACTTTTGCCTCCATCTGCACAAGTCCAGCCCGTCAAGTTGCCTCCGCTCACCGCTTGTGCTCTGCAACCCATAGAACCTGATCCTTTGATTCACCTTCTATCTAACACGTGAGCTCGTTGCTGAGCCACCAGTGGCCATCGGTCCAAACGAACTGATCGCAGCCTTCCCCATTCATTGACCAATACAAATACCCTTCTCGCAGCACATCACGCGCCCCTTAGCCTCGTTGTGTAGTGACTATCGTACGAGGGTGGGAGATCACCCACGACGCCCTCGCCCAATTCACCCGCCTCAGCTATAAATTCCCCGGCGACGACAGAAGATTCTACCTTCCGTGTCTTTTCGCGACTTTGTTTGTTGACACAATCTACCATTGAGCACTCATAACTAGCTTTCCTTTGTCTCACAAGAGCCTACCTCTCGGACAACACCCCCAACCATGTCACCATCGGGGCCATTTCTGGGCCCGGATGATGCTCTGCCCCTGCGGCAGATGCAGGCTTCGAGGCGGCATGGAGCGCGTCGAACGAAGACTCGCCATGCATTCCGGGCCGCAACTTCTTTAAATCAGCTGAGGAAGGCCCAGGAAGTAGAGCATGGCATTGGCCTTCAGGTACGTAGTTAAACCTTGCGTTCCACCGAAACCTTCAATAGCTGACCTGCTCTCTCATTAGAATCTCTACATTGGTATAGCTGTTGCCGAAGGCATTGGCGGGACAATCGATGTCGGCTTCGCTTCCCACGATGGGACCTACTCAATCGACTTTGCGGTCACAACGCTCGGGGGCAAAAATGGACTCAGCGGTACAGATAGCGGACGAGACACCCCGGGCCTTTCTGGCGCACAGACTCCTTCTGGTGTTATGACGCCATCGGGTTTACGCACTCCCCTGCCGCCGGAAGAGCGCCCTATGGTTTTAGCCGACTATTTGGTGGAGAAAATCACCGAATATCAACGGTCCCATTTGTACAAGTTCGTAGGTGCTGGACTTACGAAGGAGGTGATAGAAATGAGCCCGGACCTGCCAGCTCGGCTTTGGGAAGAACTAGACATTGTCCCATTGGTTTTTGTTCGTGAGCCAGATGAAGAACGTCCCCCGAAACTGGAACACAGCTCCATCATGGTTGATGAAGAGGCGGATTCCATGGCGAGGAAATGTCTAATGTACGTGCCAGATCTGCATACCAAGTTCCCATGCGCTGATTTCATTTCTTTCAGGTACTTCGGCCCCAACCAGCAACCACGTGTTCAAGTCTTCTTTCGGAATCGGGTTGCCGTCGATGCCAATGGCCAAATTCGGATCACTGTCGCCAAGCAATATCCCGAAACAGTTGGGAAACGGACGTGGGATGCAACCATGCAGTACGCAAATTCGCTGAAACAGAATAATGTCAAGATCGCTTTCTTCAACAGCACACCACAGGGGGGTGGCGTTGCCTTGATGCGGCATGCGCTTATCAGGTTCTTAGATTTGATCAACGTGAATGCGGCATGGTGAGCGTTTCAAATCCTACCCTTAAGACATCACGACTAACGTGGATTAGGTACGTCCCTAAACCAAAACCTGAAGTCTTCCGAATCACAAAGAACAACCACAATATTCTCCAGGGAGTGGCGGATCCCAAGGTCCGGCTTACGGACAATCAAATACACATCCTCGATGACTGGTGCAAGCAGAATGCTGAACGATTCTGGATATCAAGTTCTAGTGATGGAAAGAAGGCTGGACCGCTTGCGCCTCGCTCAAAGGGTGGTGCGGACGTTATCATTGTTGACGATCCTCAGATGCCAAGCCTTGTGCAGATCGCCAAACAGATTGACCCAGAGCGTCCCGTCATTTATCGCAGTCACATCCAGGTGCGGGCCGACCTTGCTGACCAGGAAGGGACTCCAACTTCCGAGGTTTGGAACTGGGTCTGGAACAATGTCAAGGACGCTGATGTCTTTGTCAGCCATCCTGTGCGCGAATTTGTGCCAAATTCTGTTGATTTCAAGAAAGTAGGGTACATGCCAGCCACGACTGACTGGCTCGATGGCTTGAACAAAGAGATGAGCGACTGGGACTCGGATTATTACATGCACGAGTTCGACACAGAGTGCTTCAAGATGCGGATGTTTCGTCTTGATCACCCTCATCGCAAATACATTGTCCAAATTGCGCGCTTCGATCCTGCCAAAGGTATCCCGGATGTCCTAGCCTCGTACGCTAAACTCCGCCGCGAGTATATGAAGGATATGGAGCGGGAGCAAACACCTCAGCTTGTTGTCGCTGGACACGGAGCCATTGATGATCCAGATGCTACATTAATCTATGACCAAACTCTCAATCTACTCGAAACCCAGTACACCGATATCAAGGAGGATGTCATTGTTATGCGCCTTGGGCCAACGGATCAGTTACTAAATGTACTCATATCGAATGCTCATATCGCACTCCAGCTCTCAACACGGGAAGGCTTTGAGGTTAAAGTCTCAGAGGCGTTGCATAAGGGTATACCTATCATTGCTACGAAGGCTGGCGGTATTCCTCTTCAAGTCGAGCATGGTAAGAGCGGGTATCTGGTCGAACCAGGAGACAGCAGTGCGGTCGCGAAGTATCTCCACTACCTCTTCACCGACCAGGAAGCATACGATACGATGAGCGAGTACGCGGCGACGCACGTTAGTGACGAGGTTGGCACCGTCGGCAATGCGCTTTGCTGGCTGTACCTGGCAGATGTTCTGTCCCAAGGCAGGAATATTGAGCCAAATAGTGCCTGGATCAACGACATGGCGAGAGAGGAGGCAGGCTTGCCGTACGAGAAGTCGGAGCCTCGTTTGCCAAGGGACAAAAAATTAGATCTCACTTCCCCAACAGAGGGGTAGACGGTGGATAGTAGACGGTCTTTAGCGTTCTCTTACATTCTTACTTTTGATCTGCTGGTGTCGGGTGGTAATGGTAGGGTCGGAAAAGTCTTCGGTGTTCAATAATTGCTTTATCATAGGTCAAGGGATGTTGTTTGATCTTCGGCTCGGAGTACGGTTTCTCCCTAATTCTTTCATTGAATCTGTACAAATACTAAAAGTCTCTTCTTCACCAATCTCAATGTGTCTGATTCGCCTTGTGCCTGGCGGTAGTTAAACGCTGCCCCTGACTAACGCAGGCCTGCGGGCTAACAACAATACGCGTGCGTGCACGGTGCAGACTTTTCAAAGAAGCTAGCTAATGAAGAAGAGATGGCGAGCCGCTGCGGTTGGTCACCATTACGGCGTCCCACTCCGCGATATTTATAAAGCTTCCATTGGCGAGGATTGTAGAGGCTTGATCATCTGACTGATACTTGAGCAGCTGTGAGGTTTCTTAAAGCGAAGTGGTCACTGTCTTACTTCCAACGTCCAGGCCTGTGAGGTCGGTGCGGCCCTTCGGCGGTTAGTCTAACCCGACTTGGCCGTCCTCGCCTTGACGTGAATTGAGGACACTGAGTAACATCCAACACATACTAGACTGCCTCACATCCTTCACGATGAGAAATATGATGTTTTCAATTAAGGAGATTGCGTCCACCTCTCGTGCTCGTCTCCCGACCTCATGGAGAAATAACTAGAACGTGCCATCCGGAGGAACGTTCTTCCCGATTTTGAGCTAAATTTACGCGCCCTTGGCGTGAGCCATTACAAACTTTCCCCGCCGCAAGCACAAGCTTTCACATCCTCTAGCACAGCGCGTTTGATGCATTGCCCAATCATAAGCAGCTGAGCCTATCTACTCTTGCGATCATCTCCTTCTGCCTTCTGTCGTTTTCCACGAATCTTATGGAACACAGTTTAGCGCCAGGGATACTACGTCTGCACGAGCTCAGTGTCCTTTTGGACGCAAGCCGTCTTCAGACTCCCTTTGCCATGCGACCTGCGGGATGGCGTTAACGGCTCCCTCTGGTAGGTCGGTTATGCAAAAAGTGCTAGCCTTTTGATTTTAAGGCCTCGAGATCGTGCCATCGACAGAAGGCTAGGGTATTAGGTACAATATTAATGGCGGTAGCACGTCTTCCTCGACTTTCGTCGATTCTCCTTCAGTTCCCCCCTCTCAAATACAATTTTTTTTCAGTCTGTTCTGCATATCTCCTCATTAATATACCTTCTTGTAAATAATATACATTTCCACCTCTCGTTTCTTAGACACTCCTTCGAAATGGCAACATGTACCACAATGACGGCTCGAGAACCGTTCCCAAGAACACCAACTCCAAGGCCATCATCGACCTTCCCTATCTTGACCAAGCGAATGTCGTATCAGTCGCTACGGAGCCCGGTTTTAACGAGTCCCATCGGTGGCATGCCCTTTGTGAATGATTTTGGGTCACAAGATTCCCCTGGCTGGGAACATATTAATGTCATTTCTCCAAGTACTGCATCTCATCACAGTCTTTATTCAGATGGAGAGGATCACGCATTTCAATCCCCAAGATTGGCGCTTTTGACCAGCAATATTCTCGGGGGTCATGTCCACGATACCTCTGACGAACTCAATATGCTCATCTCACCTTCGGCGCCGGTTAAGCTGCCTGGCGACGAACTGTTGTACGACGTTGATTCTGAAGCCCGACCAGATGCATGCTTCTTTCACCCCTCCTTCCAAGCTGGCCTTAATGCGACTAAGCAGGAAATGAAGGACATTTCGCTTGCCATTTGGGGCTGTCCTGCATCTCATCAGCTTGGATCGGATCTTCATGCGTTGAAGGAATGGGCAAAGCAGCTCAGCGAGTTTGAACCTTCGAGATCAAAGACAATTGGGCTTATTGGAGACTCTGGAGTTGGTTAGTTTCAGATCGCTCAATTTTGCTATTCTCGCTGACATACTGTTAGGAAAGAGTAGCGTTATCAATTCTCTTCTCGATCAGCCTTACCTGGCTTCCTCGGTATGTTTTCGTTTACGCAAGCCTATAGAAATGGTTACTAACAGGACCTACAGAGCGCTAGTCTCTCTACACCCATCATTACCGAGTATAGGTACCGACCCGCCCACGACAACGAGCCTTTTGCTATCGAAGTCGATTACATGACAAGTGACGAAATCAAAGAGCTCATCGAAGAACTACTGAGGAGCTTTCGAGCGTGTTATATCCCTTCATTCCAAGATGTTGATTCCCCTGAAGAACGCCGAGAGATTCGAGTCAGGTCAGAAGTTGCTTGGTGCACACTTCAGTCCATGTTTAGAGACCAACCAATCTTCACCAAAGAGCTATTACTGGAATACCCAACAGAAGCGGATATACCGCTTCTTAACATTCTCGAAAAATGGGCTAGTGATTCCCTGGCTCGCCGACCTGGAGGCCCTGATTGTCCTACCTGGTCCTCTACTGGCTTCACTATCGACGAATGCACTGATAAGCTGGAAGCCTTCACGGCCGACCCTGTTGGCGATAACGTGTGTGCGCTTTGGCCGTATGTTCAAGTTGTACGAGTCTACCTTCGCGCAGCAATTCTTCGCTCTGGTCTTGTCCTAGTCGATTGCCCTGCTCTACGAAATCTCAATCTCGCCCGTGCACGAGCGACTGAGCGATATCTCCGAAGGTGCCACGAAGTCTTCGCCGTCACCACCATGGAAAACGCTCTCTCAGATGCTGGCGTGCAAGATATTATTAAGCGCAATAGCCGTCACCGGCCTCTTCGCATCATCTGCACAAAGTCAGAGGACATCAACCCGCGAACTGTGGAAAGAAATGAATCAGATGTGTCGCTACAAGTCAGGACATGGCGACAACAAATTGACGCTCTCCAAAAACAAGCAAAGCGATGCGAGGCGCAGAGGCGACATGGCTTACCCGGTGCTCTTGAGGAAGAGGTGCGAAGTAGAGACATACTACAAGATATGGAGTTCGGCCTCAAGAAATTCCTCATCGAGCGTCGAAACCGCCAAGTCGCAACTCAGCTCATCGACAAGTATGCTGCGGACGTACAAATGGGAGATCTCAAAGTCTTCTGTGTCAGCAATCATGAGTACTGGGAACATCGATATGATGAACAGAGTCGAGCAGAGTCTCGGCTTGAATTGAGTGGTATTGTTAATTTGAGAAAGTATTGCCATTCCATCCCCGCAGAGGCTCAGTTTACCGCCGCCGTCGCTTTTATCGAACATGATGTCCCGGCTTTCTTGGGTTCGCTGAGACAGTGGGCAGTGGGTGGGACAGATGAGATTAGCAAGGAGAAAGCGGAGGGCATTCGACATCTTATGAATGAATTGGAGGAGGCTGCAATTAAGGTATGAAGCATGGCATCCCCACGGTCGATTTAAAATCTTGCTAACTGTTCAAAGAATCTTGTTCTGCCCTCAGCGCAGATCCAAATCACGAAGACGAACTTAAACCACGAATTTGCCTCCTCAATCGTACTTCCCATCCGCGAACATCGTTCGGAATGGCGAAACGCTGCCCTAGACGCCAGCAAAGAATGGTCCAAAGTAAGCCAGCCGTCCTTCCTCCCCCAAATCTTAACCACCCACTAACACCATACCTAACCTAGTGGGACGCCAATACCTACGCATCATTCTGCCGCCACCACGGCACCCGCACCGCGGTATCCACAGGCTCCCGAAACTGGAACGAAGAACTCACATACCCCATGCGTCTCACCCTCCAAAGTAACTGGGGCTTCTTCCAAGAAAGCGTATCCGACAGCCGCAAAGAACTCATCGACTCTATCGCCGCCGTCTTCACCAATATGACCGCTACACTTCACCCTCATATCCCGGATGCGCCGCAAGCCCTAGGGAATCTAGTGGATAATATCAGCGCGCGGTGTGGTGCGATGACGCAGGTTGTGGAAACAGGCTTTGATGAGATTCTTGAGGGTACGGCAGCTGTAGAGTCGGATACATTATACGGGCATGCGACGTCGTATATAAACACGCTTATGCTGCCGGCTTATCACGCTTGTAACGCCGAACCTGCGACTCCCGCCCTCTCCTCCGCCCCTGGAGCCGAAGCCGACCAAAATCGGAAACATGCAATAACAACACACATAGCCTCCGCCCGCATCTTCCCCAAACTCTCCACAATGATTGAGCGGCATCACCGGCAATTCCTACATTCTGCCTTCGACAAGATGTTGGTTGGCGTGCAGAAGGAAGTTGATGCATTTGTTCGCGATTTGGGGCTCGTGGTATCGAGTTCAGCTGAGGAGACTGAGAGCGAAGCGAGCAGGTTTCCGGAGTTTGCGGTGAGGTTGAGGGAGAGGTTGGATGGGGCAGGGGATGTGGTACAGCGGGTGAGGGAGGTGCTGGGGGAAGTGAAGAGGGAGATGAGGGAGAGGGAGTGAGCGGTGGTTAGGATTTGACCCTAGGCAGTTTGTTTGTTGCTTGAACTTTTGCGCATGGGTGAGTGTTGTTATCTAAAATCTCTTCTGTCATGTAAATAGCGTTTAGCGTTTTATCTTCCTGGTTATATACGGGTGGGGTGTGGGTGGTTTGTTAGTGTTGTTTTGTTTGTGTTCTTGAAGACATCAGTGGATTAATGTTACTGAATCTCCGCCTTTTCCTGTCTTATTTCCCAAGCAAAAACCAACATAATTGTGGGATTCCACGCGCAGCATGAATAGAATCCGGGACTTGGATTTGAATTTGTTCAATTGAATGATTGTTTTGTCCTCAAACTCACAATTGCTAGTAGGCGTGCACTCAGCAGTACTATGCCACGCACACACCAAGCGTAGAATCTGAAAACTGGGTATCATGAAGCACTTTCATTAATTAACCACTTTCACGGACATCTGCCGCTCTAAAAACGTAGCCATTCGCGATCCTCGCTTCCCTTCCTATCTCCATACCTTCCTTTCACCTATTGGTTCCCACTCCTCCACCTTATCCTACCGAAAATTTCAAAGTTAAGACATAGAGAGAATCTTGCAACCTGCCAAAATGCCTATGCCACCCACGAAATCCCAGGATATCCCATTCCATTCAATCATTCAGTGCATACGCCTCTCTTGCTCCATATCACCGTGAGTTTATCCCTGATGACCAACCACCATGCCCGCCTAAGGAACCCGTGAAAGATAAGGAAAAACTAAAAGCTGAGAGCTAAATGCGCAGAAGACACATGAGTATGAAAATTGCATCGTGCAGAGCAGAATGCGTCTGCTGATCTGCTGATCGATCAGATCCCATTGTAATTCCGCCCGGTCATGCCACCAATACCAACGCCTTGTGCTAAGTCTTTTCCCGTGATCAAGTGAATGGACAAAGCGGAAAGTAGAAGAAGTTCCATCGAAGCGACTTCCGCATCACCTTGCCGGTAATGTCATACCAGGAAGGAGATGCGTCAGCCGCGATAGCCGCTGGATCTTCTAGTCTGCGAATCCACAATGGCATTAGCAGAGTCAATAGTTATACACGAAATATCAATGGTTCTGTGAATGTCAAGGGGAATTGCCGTAGTTGGGGTATGTTCCCAATCCCTGGTCAGGATAGGCTGAGCGCGGTAGAGGTGGACGATAGGCTCCATAGGGCGGAAGGGTTGGGGATGGGGCTGAGAGATCCAATCTCAAACTCGAAGGCATGTTATTGTGATTTAAAGATGGGGCTTGGGGACGTATAGGGGCAGACGAAACTCCGAACGAGGGCATCTGATAGCGACGTGATGGGTCTGGGAGGCTGCTGGGAGTGTGGTACGCTACCTTCTTAGCCGGCCTCGAAGGCTCATCATCGTCGCTCAACGTCAGATCTATCACCTCAGATGTCCGTTTCTGGCCGGTCCTGGGCGCGGTGGAGGCTTCCCGAGAGGAGAGTGGTGTTGTCTGAGCCATCGACAAGGGAGTATAGATAGCTTCGCTCTTTATCGCGGACACGCGATAGTCAGGTATCTCTACCAGCTCATCGTCACTGTTATCCTCATGCGCTGCCGTAGAGCCATTTCGATAAGGTTGGGGTTCTGTCTTGTTTCCATTCGACCAATCGCCATTCGGCTCGATTGTCACTTGGTCCGTGCCCTTCGGCACAGAATCGAGGATCTCTTGGACATATCTGCTTGATGTCAGGTGCTTCTCCCGAGATCCGTATTCTATCACTTACTGATCCACCGCAAGACCTTCAAATGATACAGTCTTGTTGCATACAGGACACTGCCATGTTGGAGCTTGCTCCTGTAATTGCAAGAATGATGCTGCATCAAAGCACTGGTTGTGGTTGCACAAATTTGACCTGCAAGGGATGGTAATCCTAAGAGTTGAGATAGGATCCTTAAGAGACATGTTGGTAGAGCTAACCACAATGTCGGCGTCATTTGCCTTCTTCAGCACTGTACTAGCGTGAGCCTCAGAGGCGAATTTCGTAGTATCACAACTTACTCTCATTGATGACGGTCTGCTTGGTGATGACGTTTCGCAGAGTGATGCGCTGGGCCAGGTCCTCTACGGTGTGCTTCTTTACCATGTATAAGTAGATGTTATATTTCTATGAGGAGGTTAGCGTAATAGCACGGCGGGGAACTAGATATCGAAAACCTCTTTATGACTGACCTTCTGCGTCAGCGCATAGGTCACCAGCAGACTGTTCCGGTAATGAGCCACCTTGCGAACGTAGTCTGTGATGTCGGCTGGACGCGTGGAACCGGGCTTGCCCTTCAAACCTTTGTAGTTGGCTTTGATCTCGTCGCCATTGATCTTCACTTCGACCTGGGAAGGGAAGGCGACGTCGACACGCTGATATGGACCAAGCGGTTGATCGACTGCAGCGAAGAGTAGTACTCGTAGCGTGGGATCAGATTTCAAGCGGTTGCATTGTTCGGTGGACAGGATAAGGGTTTTATTAAGAGTGAGGCGATGGTTTGGCGAGACTGAAAACGGTGAGCCGGTACTAGGACTAAGCAAGAACGGCGCTCACCTTCTAGAGACATGCCTCCTAAAAGTAATTCCCGAATTTCATAGAATGGGGATTCCTTGAATGAGGATGTGGGTGGCACTACCTAAACTAAGCAAAAATAAAAAAGCGACTTGGATAGAGGGCGACTTACGGGCAGGTGGGGGACGATAGGGAGGATAGGACTGGCGACTAGCATAGCCGTTCTGTCCGGTGGCCATGCTGGGGTACCTGTTGGGGGGAGCGGGTGAGGCTTGCGCAGGAGGAGCGGCCGGGGCGTTGTACGTCGGAGGTGGAGCCTCGCCGTGGTTGTGCAATCGATAACGAAGCCTCTGAAGTGTGTCGAAGTCACCGCCGAGGGCTGCGTTATGGATCACTACAGACGAAGAGACAGATTAGTAAGAAGAGGCAGAAGACAACCTTGGACGGGCGACACGAGGGCACCGGCCGAGGGGGAACGTACTGTTAAGGACGCGGCCTTGCAGTTGGGATTTATTCCCTCCCACGTTCTGACCTTCCTCTTTGCAGATTCTCTTCAGATCATTGTTAATAAGAGTCTTTGATCGAGCGGACAGGGTTGCTGCCAGCTGTTCGATGGTTGTCCCATTTGAGGCCATGTCTGGAGTTGAACGGACCGCACTCGCAGCTGGACTCGAGCGGGCAGTGGATCGCAGAGTGGGGAGAGGCTGTCAGGGAAGAGGTCCAGGGCGAGACATGGGGAGTGAGCGAGACTAGGAGGGCAGCCTGGGGAGAAGTGAAGGAGCAGTAGCAGGGCCGGAGAAAAGATGTGAAGTCGACGTTTTGGGGTGTCGGTAGCAACTTCCAGTTCTCGTCGACGACGCAGCGGGGGCAGGAGGAGTGCCAGCGTCCTCGGGAGGGATCACGCAAAGCAAGCAGTTCTGCGACGATTACACGGCCGGCCGTCGCCCCGATTGAGAGGATCGAGCAGCGGTTGAGGAGGTCCCGCAGGCGGCTCTCTCGCATCGACGACACCGAAAGCAGCCTTGGCCAGGCGCAAAGTCATCACTCCCGCTAAGTTAATGGGGGCACTGGGCAGGAGCAGAGACTAGCACAGACCCGGCACAAGACCCGGCACAGACGCTCCACAGTTCTGCCTGACCGCCTTCGCCCGCCCACGTAAAATTCCACGCCGTCCCTCTTCACTCTTCACTTTTTTCCTCACTCACACTCTGCACATTCCGCCCACAACTCTCACCGCGACCTCTGCCACTTGCGCCCCTCGTACTCCCCGCGCGCGCTACACTCCCTCGCATTACCCCCGCCGCCACAATGGCGAAAGGTCTCCGCTCCAGCGTCAAAAAGGCGAACCGCTCCAAGCTTCGCTCCCGCGTCTTCCAGCCCGTTGAGACTGCTCGCACTGAGCGTCTCCACGCAAAACTCCTTGAGGCCGTTAACCAGCCGAGGCCGGAGCCGCGCAAGAACGTCGCGAAAATGGACATTGGTTCGGCCCAAGGTATTGCGTCCACCAATGAACAGTCCTCCACTTCAGGCAGCCTTTCTTACATCTGCGAAGCTCCCCCCGACGCCGAAGAGCCTACCGACAACGCAGAATACCCGAAAGGTTGGTATACTCTCTCTACTCCGATTCCGCAAACTATTAGCTTCGAAAATGAAGCGCACCGAGACCACTTCGGCCACGTCCCATATCTGAGGACCATGGAAGAATGCCAACACGAATCCGACCAGCTCTACCTGTACCTCGGACTCTGTTCTGATGTGGTTGGATTCGACAGAAAGGGGCAGTTACAGCTGGCCTTCGACACCCTCGCTCTTGACGAAAAATACTTTGGTGGAAAGGAAGTTCAGAAAATAGGCTAACTGTCATACATTAGAGATGGACGTTGACAGCGCCACTCCTGCTTCTAAATCATCTTCCAAGAAGAAGATCCATCGATCGAAAATCAACCGCCGCCGCAAACCAAGAAACCAAATCACGTTTCCGCAGACGAGGGGCAAGGGTGCCTTGAAACCATTCTCCGAATCGCGTACGAGAGTTCAAAAGCGACGTTAATCAACGGCATATTTCCTTTCTTTCCTTTTCGCTCCACACTTTCATGCATGTACTCAAACATCTGCTCATACCCATGGCGGAAGTACTAGGTAAGCCGGTTTGGCGTTCGCGGCAATGTTGCATTTCTGGCGTTGTCGGGTGGAACGAGACTGTTGCCTGGTATGCCGGGCGCGGCTCGACTAAATATGACTCACGGAATGGAACCGGATGATACCACGTCCTTAGTGGACACTTCTTCATAATTCAATGAAACATTGTCACTATTATGCTCTTCAGTGACCACCCTGCATGACCTCTACAACCTATATCACTGACCACCAATCACCAATGTGCCAGGATTGTCTTGGGGTTAGTCCTGCTGATTTGCACACGAGAGGATAATTGTAGGCTGCGTAGCACGCCGTCGTCTTCAGCAGGCATCGGCAGCCTGAACCTTTGCTGTGCTAAACCATCTCTGGACTGCGTGCGGGTATTAGCACCTCGACTCAGCCACCAGACCCACCCCTTGTGGGGCGCAGGTCTCTCTCTCTCTCTCTATATATATATATATATATATATACAAGTATTGCATTGCAAGATATCCGAAACAGTGAGGAGCTCGACACGATGCCAGACTAGGTCAGATAATACAAAGCAAGCCAGCTTGCAGTACAAGCAGCACATAGCTATCTATAGAATAGGTCTACTTAGTAGATAGAATTTGTATATTGCGTTATGCGTTATTCCTTAAGCTTAAGAATTTCAGGTGTTGTGGTCGAATTCTTGATTGGTAGGGCCAGAGAGGTTGCAGTCTAGCGACCTAGCGATCTATCTAGGCCGCCTCAATCGATGAGTGTCGTTTAGATATATGTTCGACATCAGACGTTAAACAAAAATATTATTACAGATTATTTCAAGCAGGCTAACTACCACCTTAACGCACTCCAGATGAACGCCATAGACGAGATCCACATTCCCATAGCGCCCTCCACGGCGAAATGAAGACTATTCTTCTACTCACCCAAACCTCCCAAACTTCCATCTCCAGCCGACACCTCGCCAATCCAAGCTGCACCCAAGCTCTCACACTCGCTCACGAAACACATCATACTTAGGCGGCTGCTCACTCTCCTCTTCCCCCTGCCCCTGCGCCCTTCCTACGTCCCCCATCTGCATCTCAACCTCTCCTGCCTCCGTCCCCCTCTGCTCCCTACCTCCCTTTCCCACTCCACACAATCTCACCACCCTATTAATCACCCCACGCACCCCCGCACCCAAACACACCAACACCGCAGCCCCAAAGAACCCCGCAATTGCCGCAGGAATCGGTAATAGGAATCCCAATATCAGTCCGATTTCCAACGTAGGGTACACTGATGTCAATTTATCTTCGATGAATGTGAGCACGGGGAGGTAGAGCAAGGACTTTTCCGAGTCAAGCGAGAAGCCTTGGTTAGGCGCTGGAGACAGGACAGCAAGCCTTCCGCGTTGCACTGCGGTTTTAGAGACAACTAGTAATGTATTATAGGTCACCGGGACTGTTGTGGTTTCAAGGACTTGTTGGGCGGTGGAGTTTAGACGGAGGAGATGGATATCCGGAGATCCTGGGATGGGGATTGGGCAGGATTTACAATTCCCTTTAGGACAGGTGGATGAGGTTGTGGCGTTGTTGAATAGGGCGGATGAGAGCTTTTGGGCGTAGGTTAGGATCCAGGGGGTGTCAATGTAGAAAATTGGAATGTGGGAGATGCCGTTGTTGTTGCCGTTGTTAGGGGGTGAGGTAGTGAAATATGTGGAGTTGGTGTATGCGAGTGTGAAGTAGATGCAGCTGCCTCTGGTTCCAGTGGTGCATTTCGGGGTATATTTGGTGTATGAGCTGCGCTCGTTAGCGGAAGCGGCAGTGGAAAGGAATGTAGATGTGATCCAGCGTTTGACGTTGAAGTCCCGGGCTCGTGATTCGATAGCGGGAGTGGCAGTAGCAGTAGCAGTACAGCGCTGGGCTTGACCTTGAGCTTTGGTACGCACCAGCCCTGCATAGCCAGGGTCTTCTATTTGCGCGGGAAGCTTGTGGAGATTGCTCCATGACGTATGCGCTGGGATCTTGTGGGTTGGCTCGGAGCTGTCGTGTGTATGCGATAAATGACGTCGCTGTGATTCTCTTTGCTGGGAGTTGATGCTTGGAATCAGCTCTGTATTTATTTCCTCCAAGTTAAGCGTGGGTGCTGCATATGCTTGAGGTGAGGCAGGCATGATGAGCTCGCCGTGGTATTCGTTTGGATGACTGTGTATACGGCGATGCCTACCGACGTTGACATCAACTGTCGTTGTTGGAGGATTCGTAGCATGAACCACGACATCCCCAGTAGGACTTTCGAGGTTGGTTAGCCCTCGAGCTGTGGTGGTGGCAGTAATGGCCAGAGTGCAGAGAAGTGGTTTCATGATGGAGTGCTGCGCTCGACAAACTGAGAGAGAGCTTTGAGTGATGGGCAGAGAAGGTAGAAGGATCTTATTGAAGAACAAGAGAGAATTTTTAAAAAGTCGTTTTTGAGCTTGGTGGGATGGCCGGGTGTTAGCGTTCCTATATGTCAATGATCTGTACCATGGAGGGCAAGCTCAACAAATCAGAAACATGCACGCCGAGACGCAGAGCAGGGGGAAGTGCAAGCCAAACCTGCTAATTTAGCGTTAGAGAAGGAACAGAATGGAATTGAAGACACTAAACAAGACAAAAGCCAAAGAGAGTCAGAGGTTAAGGCTACGCTCGAAGACTCCATGATAACTCCACCCAAATCCAATAGCATCAAACCAAGCGTTGAAGTAAAGAATGCAGAACGCTAATCTTTAGGAGCTGCAGCTGTGCCTCTAGCGTGGCTCTTTCCTTGGCGATAGTTTGGATACCCTTCACTTCCCCTTCAGATCGAGCTTCCGTCAGGCAGGGAAGCTAGAACGATTTCGAAGACGACGCGATGGAGATTGAATAGTTCTCTCCTGTCTTCATAGACGCCAAATCAAAATCGATAGACTGTGTTGAGTGAACGGAAACGAGGTCTTCACCACCTGAGTAGGATGGCGGTGCCTTGTCTCTCGCCTTGATCTCATCAAGCCGAAGGTGATTCGGTTTGACGCGGAAAGGATTCGCTGTAACAGGCAGATCCGGTACACTGTGAGATTTCATTGAAGTCAACTCGACATCCACGGAAGTCGTATCACTTTCCCCAGAATTCCGACATTTGTGAACGCAGTACCATTGCAAGATGAGTGCCAAGATGATGGCGATGAAAGGGGAGGCGATGAGAAACCCGACCTCAACTAGATCTCGAGAAGGCCTGTGCGTCCTCAGAATATCCGCGATTCGCGTCAAGGTTTTGTCGATGGCGTGGCGGTCACCTGCCCCTTTGAAAGTGATGTATCCGCGAGTCCATCCTCCTTTCTTCACTTTACCGCCATCATGCCATTGGCATATCGCTTGGGGATCGGATTCAGGCGGTGCCCGGATGAGATTGAAGCCGGCAGCCGATAGTGCTTTAGTCAGTTCTCGTGGGTAGTAGTCGATGAATTGAGTTCGGATAGAGTAGTGAACCTTAGGAGTCAACGGGTCGGAAAAGTAGAGATAGGTGTTCCAGGTGAGAGATGAATATTGACATCCATCTATTTGCTTTTGGACGAAGTATTGCCCAAGTGTAAACGAAATATAGAGGAGGAGTAAAAGGGTGAGGGATCTGAAGAACGAGCGGCTGACAAAGTTTATGATTGTATGCATGGTGTAGCGGATGACGATAGCGAATGGGTTTTGGCAGCGACCAGATGGATATTGGCCGGAGCGCAGAATTAGAAGAAGAGTGGGCGAAGAGTAGCGGATGCTTTGAAGGCTTTTCTAGCTCCAAGTCGGGCATGGAAAGGTAAGTTAGAAGGAAAGAGGAAGCTAGTCTACGAGATTAGAACTTGCGAGTATCTTACGAAGGAAGTAGCGACTTCAAAGACCGCAAGGTATCGAGAATGGTGGAATGGATCTCTGTTTCATGGCCTTCAGCGCGCTATTCTGCTCGGATTAGCGACTTCATTTAGTCATTGAGCCTTGAAAGACAGTATTCTGGACCTGGTGCCGCTCTTCCCGGCCGAACCCACAGAATTCACCTCATGGGAGCTCGAATATATGCTATGTAGTACCGTACAAGACTAGAATGGGAAGGATAATGCGACCTTAGGAAAGTTCCGAGGTCGCTCCAGCAACTCACACGCTTTGTCCGGGATAGGCTTTGTACCCGACCTTTGGCCCCACTTAGCCTCAACTCAACCAACAGGCAGATAGCTGCTGACACACCTCAGGCTCCCCTCCATCCCCGTTCAATCCTCTTCCGGGAGAGTTATTTCTTAACTCTTACCGTTGCTCTTTTCCATTCGCTCCTGTCGTTACCTTCGGCTGCTCGTCCCCTGTTATATCTGTGGACATCACATTGGATTGTGTGATAGTGTCAACACTGGTCATAATGGGTGGTAGCTGGCAACATGAAGACGACCTTGCAGAACTCTTTCCTGTTTCTGATGATGGAGCATCGAAACGGAGGAACCCTTTCACAGATAAGGACTTCGATCGAATATCCGTCGCATTGGAGCTGAGCGGCAAGTCATCATGGGCAAAGGTGGTCCGCACTTATGCCTGTTTGAGAATTGCTCAGGCCTTGGAATACCTCGATATCTTCATTTCGAATGGGGCCACTGATATTTCCATTCCATACAGCAGCCACAACCTGCCAAGTGAGCTCCAACCAGCCGAGCGCGCTAGATTCCTAGAAGCTCAAGCTTTTGTCTTGACAGACCTCCTCAGCCTAGAAAATGGGACCGGCGGGACCCACCTGCATATCACCAGCAGGGATGAATCTCAATTCCGCACCGTAGGAGTCCTCGGCAAGGGCAATTTTGGCAGCGTGGAAAAAGTCTACAGTAAACTCGGCCAGAGATTCTATGCCATGAAGCTCTTGGGGAGAAGGAAAACTTTCAAGAATGACCAAGTCTCGCTGGCTAGCTTTGTCCAAGAGCTGTCAGCTTCGAAGAAAGTGGATCACTATCATGTCGTTAAAGTAATTGGAAGCTTTAGCGAACCCAGATTCGTTGGTATCATTATGGATACGATCGGTGATTGCGATTTAGAAGCTTTTCTAGAAGTTGAATTGGACCAGGATAGATCCTCGCTCATCCGTACATTTTTCGGCTGTCTCGCATCTGGATTAATTGCCATCCATGAGGCAAAGATAAGACACAAGGATATAAAACCGAAGAATATCCTCATCAAAGGTTCGAGAGTTATGTATACGGATTTTGGTCTTGCCTTGGATTATTCACAAACCAACCGAAGTACGACAGGCGGGCGGCCTGCGATGTTCACCTTTCAATTCTGTGCACCAGAAGTAGCAGACTGGCAGGATCGTCGAACCTCCAGCGACGTATTTTCTTTAGGAGCTGTCTACTTAGAGATGGCCACGAGATTGAGTGGAGGGTCTATTGAAGAGCTTCGCGAATATCTAAAAGAGCGGAATGAATTCAGCGCTGCAGCGTATTGTAAAAATTTGGATGGGATCAAAGAATGGACTACATCAATGCGAAATCGAACAAGACGGAAGGTTGACAAAGCCCCATTCGATTGGGTTGACAAATGCTTGAGAGAGGACGAAAGAGAAAGGCCAACTGTCTATCAGTTATGGGAGCTAATCGACGAAGACACTTGTCACTCATCTTTCCCGTTTGCTTGTTCCACTTGTGTGGAATATCACGAGTCTGCAAGTGAACCAAGCCTCCCAGGTAGCCCTAATGGCATCCCAAACTCTACTAGCAGCCAAATAACTCCCGGCCCAGAGATTCTTTCTGTATTTAACACCAATCTCCCGCAGATAATGACGCATGAGCCCCCGAACTCTACCAACAATGAAATACTCCCTAGGTCTTCGCTCTATCGTCCCCCTGGAGTTACCTTTGAAATGTTAAGTTCGCCTAAACCCCAGGACCGATTGCCAACTTCTCCAATAGTGAAGGCGTTCGGCATACCAAACAGAACGCAAGATACCCTCCCAGCCGAACCGTCATCCCATAGAACGGACGAATCTCCCTTTGGTCCTCGGAATAGTCGACGCTTGGCGAATTCTACACCCTCGCCAACACTTCCGTCTTGGATCTCGGATGACCATGCCTATCGCGGCCCGGAACGCACTCAAAGTGAAGAAAAAGCCTCACAGCATGGCTTGCCACCTCCGGATGAGCTGGAAAAGCGGATGGAAGAGGCACGCACCTCAGCAAAGCTCCTCGTACAAATCATGCGAAGCACGCCACAAAGCGAGCTACCCTCGAATGAGCTTGTTCAAGAATTCGCCAATCGATGCGACTCGGCACGTCGAAGCATGGAACGCTATATACAATGCACCAACCCGTCTCCAGACAATTATACGATGAAAAATCTGGTAGAGGTAGAAACTCAGCTCGACCGCTCTCTGACGCTCTACCGTTCCACTCTGTTTAGCATGAAATATTGATTTAGACCGCAAATTCTGCTTTAATTTCCGTTTTAAAGTCCGTAAAAATTTATCCAGCCATCAAAATTTACACCGACGCCGAACAACTCTTGAGGAATTCCCGGTAGCCCTTAGAAGAAGTGGGATAAGGTTCCAGCTGTGTAGCATTTCGAACTTACTGGGCAAGGCAACATGCAGAGAGAAGCCCTCTGCATCCTTTCAAATCCAAGCAGGGGTCTTTCGCATCTTACTCTCCTCTCATATACTCGCGACGCTACACCCAGGCCACTTGAGTCTAGTGAGTTCCATCTATCTGGTAAATATTCGTCACTGGCGTTAATGGAACTGTACTAATATTTAGATGAGGTGCGAATGAACCGGGGTACGGAGGTACGGAGGTACAAGGGAAGGCATCCTCAGAGAAACCAATTGCCTTGCTCCAACTTCTAGCAAGGGTATTCCAACTCTTCTCCTTCTATCTTATACGGCCGAAGCTATCTTCACACTACCAAGATACATTAACCTCGTTTCGTCCACATGAGCTCAAAATGCTCAAATAACGCGAATACATTGCCTAGTTTCAACCTAGGGCGCTTTCCCCAACAACTTTCCCTCTTGCCACTCTCTATACCACTCCCTCTTCCCTACAGGATTCCCGACCCTCATAGGCCCCAACCTCACGCGATCTTCTCGACTCCCAAACGCAGCTTCGCCCAGAATAACCCCCATGAGAAGTGCACTGCACCATTCTTTCTTGGACCCACCTCCCTCAGGAACTGGCAGCGAGGGTACCACAAGCCGTAGCCGTAACGGCAGTCCATCCCTCCCAAACCGAAGGTAGACGTCCCAAACAAAGGTGATTACAGCGTTTCTGAACTTGTCTAGGCTCTCCCAATCTTCGGGGAACACTATCCCGATTTCGAGGCCAGTTCGGGGGCTTGGCGTTATTACAGGAAATTGTTGAACTTGATTCCATTGGTGGATGAGCGCTTTTTTCGCCTGCTCAGTGAACCGCGAGATTCCTAGGCGTATTCTCGGCGGCCAGGCTGATATGGGCTCGCGAGAAGCGAAACCATTGTTCTCCAGATAGTCGCTGAACCCTAGACCATAGCTTGGGTTTTTGTTCACCTCTGTAAACCAACCAACCAGGTCCCGGAATACTTCGCCATTTGGCGACCACCCAAGCAGAGCCCGGAGGATTTCGTCGCTCGGTGAAGATAAGGGCGCACAGAACCTTCCAAGGGTTTCTAGATCCAGGATGAGCCTGGGCTGTTGGTTGAGGATGTCGGTTTGACTTCGCTGGAGTATGGGTTGGGCTTCAGAGTGGATTTGTTTACAAGTAGCTACGATAGAGCATGGGATCGATTTTGCTAGGAGCGTTATTCTGGAGAGCGGAGCTGGGGTTGCTTCGTTTTCCTCGCTATGTTGAGCTAGAGCTAGGATCGATTCTTTTTCCTTCGGCCGAGCTGGATCTGCTTCTTTTGATTCAATCCACGGAACAGGTACTTCGAACGTGGTATGTGTTTGACCGATTTGAAGTAGTTCTTTGTATATCATGACCCTCATCTCTGGTGGGAGTCCTAGCAAAGAGGGGGTAATTGTTGTTTCGGGGTTGGACTGAGACCCAGTCATATTGACTGCTGAGTATGTACAAAAGAGCATGTACAAAAGAGCAGGACAGGAAAGACCTAATGGCGGAGCCATACTATATACAAGGCAGAAGTCAAGAAAATACTGGTATTTCGCATCTGCAGTAGGACACGGCACTAGGTAGTGATCAAGCCGTGGTTCTCCTTGCCAAGCATTACATAATGCATAATGTATGACACTATTGGTGAGGCTTTTCACCTCATCCTGGATTCTAGCTGTGGGTTTACGATATATTTGCTCATCCCTTATGTAACTAGAACTGCCTTCGAGTTGGTGAGTTCGGGAGTCTTGAGGGCAGTTGTACGCCGCATGGGCAGGAAAGGAGGACATTACACTTCATTCGAGATACACTCTAAAAAGAATTCATTATCCAGAAACCTGTTCTAATACCGTGAATCGTAGCGTTGGGTATCATCCTTCACACATGCCCCAACAAAAAATCCAAAAAGGCCACCGCCCACTAACGTCAAAATCCCAACCACAAACTCCAGTCCCATACCTCGCTGAGGCAATGCAGCACTATCCAGCCATGGACATTATAACGCATCGTCGCTCCGACCCTTTCCCCCTATCCCCTCACACATCCATTCCCCTTCCCTCTAAAAACAACCCACCAAACCCCGTAACCCCAAACAACTCCTCCTGATCCTCCGGCTGCAGATCTGACTCCAACCTCAACCCCGCATCCACAAACACATTAATCTGCGGATACTCACTAATCCTCATCTTCTCATCCCCACTCCCTTCAACTTCCCTATTCCCCTCAAAAAACACACTTACAACAACTCTCGACCCATCGTTCGGCGGCCAATGCCTCACAAGCGGCGGAACCACAAACGGCAAATCAGTTAGGAACTGCTTCCAATCGCTAAGTGGACCAACCCACAGCCCTATCCAGACTTCGCGTCGGCTCTGCTGGTACAAGCATGCTAATCTAGTGAAGATGAGGCGGTTGAACGACTCGGGGGTCAAGTATTCCCCTTCTCTATCGGCGGCGCGGAGACGGAGGGGTTGCCAAACGTACTTATTCACGTTTTCCTTAATCAGCCCAAGGAGGAAGTTCGCTTCATTTAGGGCATTCAGATGCGCGATGATTCTCGGTGGTCCCAATTTCATAGTTTCGATTTGGAGAATCGGCTCGGCTTCGCGGTTGATGGTGCGGCAGGTAAGTAGGATGGTTCGCGAGATGTAGCGCAGCATGACGATGGCATTGGGATGGCTGGCGCGAGGGCCGAAGTGTTCACGCATCGCGACTACATATTTAGTTTTGACTTCGAGATATTCGTAGATTTTGCGGCGGAGGGATTTGGAGAGTCGAAGGAAGGGGAACGATGGTTCGAAGGAAGCGGGGCGGGAGCGGAGGGAGGACGAGTGGGAGGAGAGTCGAGCGTAGTCCTCATCTGTGATCATTGCAGGGAGGGAGCAAGAGAGACGGAGCTTTTGGGGTGGAGGCGAACGAAGTACGTTGGTGCGCTGGACGTAGAACGATTGGTTTCTCCGGAGGAACTTAATGCTTGGTGATGGTGATGCGATGGAATTGTGGGTTCCGACTGATGTTCGTTCACTTTTACTCGCCGCTGTGTGCTCCTTTGCCTCGCTTTGTTGAGCATCGGGTTCTTCGCCTATTAATGGGGTTTGTGACAGAGATCTGTTTTTTGCCAGGCTGCAAGTAAGCCATTCCAGAAGCCTCACCATGCTGTTTGACCATGTATAGAAGTGACGGGTGGAGTGGGGCTACAGTCTTGCGTTTAATCGGGAAAGAGATGTGGTCGTGGGAAGTCCCGAGGCCGTGATAAGGCTACTCCACGTGTTTTTCAGGCGAGTTGGGCGACAGACTTGTTAGATCAGAAGTATCCATTCAGAGGAGTCAAGAAGGCAAAGAGAAGGAGAGGAAACTTAGGGAGAATAGACATAGATCTTGGCTATTTTCACACCTTCGTGTTTCCAGAAAACAGATTCTTCGTACAGTGTTTGGAGTGACGTCACTAAGGAGTGAAAGAGTTGTGACAGCCCACGTCGTGGTGACCATCATCGGCTTCTTTCAGCCTATTTAACCATAGGTTCGTTACCTTTCCAAAATGCGTTCATCTCTGATCTCGACTAGAAACGTAGAGAGCCCCATACTGTCACTAAACGTTCTGTATCACATACTCGATCCTTCAAGATGTTAGCCCGATACATCAACTAGACCACACAAACCTTTTCAACACCTCCTCTACAATCTCCCTCTCCTGAATAAATATCATACGAAACCACCTTAGTTCAAGGGAATGCTCTTCCCCAGGATACAGGAAAACCCCAGAATCAACAAACTTCTGCGCCAGTGCAAACTACCTCTCTTGTTGGTCCACCCCTTCGCTCTCCGGAGGAAGGTATGGCGAGAAATCCATCTACAAAGAAGCCAGCATTCCCTCTGGTGAATTACTTCATACCCATCTCGCGAAGGCACTATATGACGAGTTTGTACGCTTCTGCAATACGTTAGCGGGATAGAAATATGAATGTTCGGCTCTGCTCGCGACTTTCTAGCATTACTCTATCGATTGCGATGGACACGCCTGATGGACTAAGAAAATGAACGACAGTTTGATATGGGTTTTGCAGGACCTTGTTTTTGGTTATCGGTGCTCCAAGTCACACCCCAGCCGCGCTGAAATATTTGCTCATTGAATACGCTTCGTGAAGCAAATTCGGGTCAATGACGCCGGTAGGGTCGATGGATAAAGCGGATTAAAAGGAATGCACTAGGTTCACTAGTGTTGACGGAAAGATCGTACACTTCATCATGATGAAATGGGTCTGATATTTCTGGCAGAGTCGCATAAACGCGATTAGTGTCTCTCTTAGATAGCATCGCCCTGCAAGTTCGTCAGCGTATGGAAGGAATTGAATAATTGCAAGTACACTC
Organism: Lindgomyces ingoldianus; assembly: GCF_010093535.1. Classification (NCBI taxonomy): domain Eukaryota; kingdom Fungi; phylum Ascomycota; class Dothideomycetes; order Pleosporales; family Lindgomycetaceae; genus Lindgomyces; species Lindgomyces ingoldianus. Next base: position 240,426 of record NW_022985217.1, on the reverse strand, counting down.
GATTTTGCGGATTAGCGAAAAGAAGGGATCCAATATCAACACCCTCAGCAAGTGAATTCAGCAACGCCTTCTCAAATACGTAACAATATCAGTTTGAAAGCATGTCTCAGTGTGAGCTTCTGCATACACCGGCTTCCGCCCGGCTTGGTTGCAAAGATCGAGCTCAAACAGTCGGTAACATGAGCGACTTGTGAGTACCTCTTGACCTAGATCCACGAGACTGGAAGTAGGGATCTCATGAAGGAAGTTGCCTTGAAGTATTCTTAACATCATCGCTAGTAAGGGTATGATGTGCCCCCCGCCGGCCTATATTGATACCCAAAGGCTGAACCTGGAATGTGAACTCATGCGTCCTGGTAATCGGCCATTTTGTCACCTTATTTAATCAGATTGGAGGAGGAAAAGGAAGGAACGCTACCCTTCTCCACGAATTCCTCCAATTCCTTTTGTACAAAATACTTTCCTAAAACCCCAAATCAACCTTACATTCTTTGCCGTCTCAAACGATATCCGTCCCTCAGGATTAGTCTCCAGAACATATTTGCATCCCTAGCGCGATTCTCCAGAGAAATTCGAGCAGAGTGGCCTTGACATAATCGCGTTGAGATGGCATAATGAACAGCAAAGACTGCCCTATTGTGTATTCCCTCTTCTTAACAAGAACCTATCGTCTCTTTAATTGTGGGTGGAGCCACACAATTTGCACAAGCCTAGCGGATCCCTGGTCCCAATTACGAAGTTGGGAGCAGGCCGCTTAGTAATCAATATTCGCACCCTACTAGGCCTGAATCAGGTCTAGCAGCATTCTTAGTTTGATGCTTGTGGGGGTGGACAGCGAAATTGAGTATCACGTAGTAGTAAGAATTCACCAGTCTGATTGTATAGGAGTCATCAGCACACCTTTTCTTGGATTAAAGTTTCGGGTGGCTGTTTCTCAAAGTTATATTCAAGAGGGCTATCAGGAAGGTTTTCATCAAACCATTTAAGCATTAATTCTCCGCAAGAACATATACACATCCTCTGAAACATTTCGCAAAATGTAATCAAGTTGAGTAGTTGGCTGAGACCATCCCACTAGTAACATCTAGGATAGGAGAGTATGTGAATAGCAAAATCGCCAAATAAATCAAATATCTTTTCTGCACGAGGCAATCAGACTTCGACGTATAGCATTAAGGAAAGGATTCCCTACGAGAAAATGAAACGTAGCGATGCGGTATCAAGCTCCCAGAATAATAACGACTAGGGCGAGATACACTTTCCTTCCCATAACCAATCTTCTTCTCCGCGCCCATCCCCTCATCCCTCCCTCTCCAGCCTAAGTCTCGTCCTGTGCTCGCGCCTGTCTACCTTCAGGAACCTCCCCAGATACTCCTCCGCATCTTTCTCCTGCTAGTCCGTCATCGTGACTATCGTGACCCGTGCCTCGGACTGGCATCAGTGCCAAGGATGGAAAGCAAAGACTCGTGTATACTGCTTGGACCGTGGACTTTTTTGTGCATGTGGCGGTATAGCTGCTTTATAAAGTCTTTTGGCCAGTATTCCTCGTCTTCCTCGTCCTATTCTTCGAAGTCCTGCAGCAAATCGCCGAGCTCGAATTTGACTTCGATTTTCTTGGTTGTTTGGAGGGTAATTTTCGTTTTCGTGAACAGCACCTGCAGGCGTCCACAAAAAAAAAAAAAAAAAAATTTTTTTTTGCCAATTTTTTCCCCCGCAGAACTCGAGTTTCAATTTCCGAGCTAGCCATCGGACCGCAGCATTCATGCCTGGAGTATTGGTATCATAAATAGCTGCGGCCGTTGTGTCGTGCTTCTCCATGTGATTCCTGTCAAAACCACAGGCAAGCTTCTCTGGAAAGCGTAGATGTCGTAGACCTTGAGAGAGGTTGTCCTGGCCGAACCTTCAGTCCACTTGACCAAGAGCATGGGAAGCGTCTTTATGGCTTTCTTCCAAAAGGCCACTTGAGTTCAGCTTGCATGCCCCAACTAGTGGACGTCAAGTCATGCTCGTGGTCGACCCAGAAGGTGTGCAGGCTGGGGGAGGAGTCGCTTGTGGATTCGCTGGGTAGAGTCTCGTAGACTAGAGCTTTAGCCTTGGCTAGTAGATCCAGAAGCCTGAATGGAAGGGGAGTGGGTTGTTTAGAGAGGAAGGACTGATTGGCTGCCATATTGGCCTCCGTTGTAGGACTGAGCTTAAGGGCCAACTTATCGGACTTTGTGATATGCGAAGGTCTTGTTTCGGATGAGTTTGTGAAGAGTTTGAAGTGAGGCAAAGGAACAGGAGGAGGTTGAGACGTTATTATGATGTTGAGAGTGCGTTTGAACTTTAATATATGGGCAATGGGAACCCGGCAAGTCACCTTTTTGAAGAGAAGCTGTTCAACAATTAATAATGGGAGCTTACTTCAGTATAGTCCCTTGGTACCGTTAGTCGTAGCCCAAACCTTGCCTTATATCGAAGCTACATTTCCCTTCAACATCGTCTTTGGGGAACTTCCCATCGTGGTCCCTATTATTGGGACCTTTCCACGGCACGACCTCCAATTATCAAAAACCCACTTCACCGTGCCTGAAAGGGCAAACAAAATTAGGGGGAGATATCTTGTAATGATATAGACCGGAGAGTGCGAATTACAAGACTTGAAGGCATGGATTTAATGGGACATCCAACCAATTACCTCCGCGCGATCTATAGAAACTCCATACCAGAGGAATATCAAGTGTTACACAATCCGAACCTATCGCCAGGAGATGGAAATTTGCAGAGTGAGCTCGCTGTTGCCATTGCCCTTATCACGGACAGGATCTGAAAGCCGTGAACCATCGAAAGATCGTAACCAAGCATTGACAGCCGCAGTCTTAGCGTCATCCTCCTGAGGAATTGCTTCCACCAGGGAAGGGAGCTTCGTCTTGGCGGGTACTTGCGGCTGTCAGAATCATCAGTGCCATTGCGCCACTTTACATGGACTTGCCAGCCTGGTCGGCTTGGGCACGGAGGTTAGCGGCGGTCGAGCTAGTCTCGGAGAAGTAGCGGGAGAAGACTGGCTGAATGAAGGATCGGAAAATGATTTGGGCGCCCCTGCACGATCATGAGTTGTGCTAACAGCAAAGCTTCGCGGAAGTATGCACGTACGCGGTCTGGGGAAGAGCCATCCAGAGGACGAGGACGAACTTGAAGGTGTAGTAGAATGCTGCCACTGATGAGCTTTCCTGGACATTCGAGCAAGAGGAAGTAGCTTACGAAACCAGTAGACGGCGTTGACGGCGCTCTCGAAGACGCTGATGGTGTTAGTAAAGTCACGACACTCATGGTTGAGGTACCGCTTACGTCAAGAAGGCAAAAACTACCCAGTACTGCATAATATGAAGTTAGTGGGGCCTAAGAAGGACCGCAAAAAATGCGGGTGTGTGGGAAAATGTGTTGGAAGGGGGGGGGCGGAGATGCCGTGGGGCTTACCGTCAACCACTGGAATGAAATTAGCATGTTTTGTGAAACGTATTCTGCGACGGCTGGCGCAGAAGCCCGAGATACGCACCTGAGTGTCATCGACCTTGCTCGCACTGAACAGGGCGGCCAACGAGTAGTAGCCGGGGACGATGAAGCCGGCAATGTTGACCAGGAAGCCACCGGCGATGTTGAAGAAGATTAGGAAGAAGTAAAGGGCGCCGAGTCCGAGGACGATGTAGACCTTGGGGACGGATGTTTGCTTCTCAAAGTTGTTGAGGGCGGGGTATTTGGACAGCTAAAAAAAAGGAGCCTCGTTAGCACATTGGTCATCCAAGGACAGAGGCCGCGATAGCTCTGAAGGAGGGCGCGGGGAGTGTAGGGCGTGGGTGGGGCGCGCAAAGAGAGAAAAGGCAGAAGCAAGCAATTACCTCTTTGTCGAGCTGGGACATGTGGTGCTGGGCGCGATCTTGCATAGACATGGTGGATGGTGGTCGGGGTTGGAGCACTGCTGGTAATGGGGGTGTTGTAGAGGAATTTGGGGGGGGAGTGAGAGAAGTTTTTGAGTGTTGTGCGAGCAGAGTGTTAAGAGTTTGTAGGGGATGAAAGCAGGACGATTGTGGGATGGGGCGGGTGCTGCAGGCAGCGTCATCGCTAAATACGTCAGTCCCTTTCACAAGCCGCTGGGCGCAGGTGATGGGCCATGTCTAACAAATGCGCGTATTGAGGGACACCCATGTTCGCCATGTGATGTCTGGGAGCAGCAGCAGCGCGGAAGTTCGTGCATTGTGGGGTGAAACAATTTATCAGGCATGATTTGCATTGAGGGATGGGAACGGGCACGTGATCGAGGATTTCGGCGGGTGAGTGGCCCCGACGCGGCTGTCAGCCAGCGATCCAGGGCTGGTTGCTTCCGTAACTCAGCGTAAACACCAGCCTCTTCGCACACAACAAAGGGAATCCGGCCCACACAGAGTGTCCTCCCCCACCACGCCTTTTGGGCTATCTTTTATCCTACCCGTATCGACTTATTCATGCCAGAGTTCCTCCGCCCACATATTTTCCCCCTCTCGCAGCTGCTCCCGCGTCCAAACAAACAAGCTCATAACAAGACCGCCCAGGACTCGGCCCGCCCTGCAGTGCCATTGCGATAGAAAGAACCACTGCGCACCAGCTCTTCACCCCGTGCCGCCCGGCACTCCTTCCCCTCCCCTCACTGCGCTTCCCTTCCCTCCCCCTCCGACACTCGCTGTTGCCCCGCTTGCATTGTTTGGGTGGTAAACACAGGCTGATCGCAACCCTCGCAAAACTCCAGGCCGACGCACAATGGCCAACTCCATCCGCCGTTCGCGGTCCAACACCTCGATCTCAACCAAGAGCAACAGGCCATTGTCCCGCGCATCGACAACGAGCGTGCACTCCTTCGAGCAACATGATGCGACGCACGACATCCAGCCCCAGTATCAGCATCACCACCACCACCACCACCATCAACATAATTACCCACAGCAACAATACAGCGCGAGCTATCCACCCCTTGAGCCCGCCTTGTTGCAAGCCGCACATCATGCAAGCCAGCAAGAGAGCAACCCCCTCGATCCCGTGCACCAATTAGTCGCATATTCAGCCGACCAGGCCTCGAACCAAGTCCAGCTTAACGCTCTGCAGTCACAGCCCTTCGACCCAAACCAGGCAGCACACACGTTCCAAGCAGCTATGGGACAGCCTCAGCAACTCGTCTCGGGCCCCGTAGAGGTCGAAGAGAAGAAAAAGAAGGGCTCTGCCTCCGGGAGTGCGACCAATGACAAGGAGCTGCGAGAGATGCTTGTGCGGAATGAAGGACGAGGGCTGAAGGACGTTGCGGCCGAGGTCATTGCCACAGACCGGACTTCCAAAGCAGAGAAGTCGAAGCAGCTCTTCGCCATGCTCTGGTGCGTCAATTCCAGGTCGACGCGCGTTGTTTCTTCTGCTAACATATCGCAGGCTGAAATCCGTTTGCAAGACGGCCAAAACATCCGTGCCTCGCAATCGAGTCTATTCAAAATACGCAGAACGATGTGCCACCGAGCGCGTCATTCCGCTGAACCCAGCGTCGTTTGGAAAGCTGGTGAGGGTCATCTTTCCCGGCATCCAGACAAGGCGGCTGGGCGTTCGGGGAGAATCAAAGTACCATTATGTCGATCTTGCCCTTATCAATGACACCGAAGACGACGACGTTCAGCGTACAGGAAGCGGGCACTCTGGACAGCCCACCTTGAGGCGGCAAGCTTCCGTAGGCGCGAAGCTCGACTTCAAGTATGCCTTCTCCCAGACCCCCATCATCTACATCGTCGCTGACCCACTTAGCTCAATACCGCGCCTCCCTGCAGAAACAGCTGCTTTTCCCTCTCAAGAGCAGACTTTCGAAGCCCAGAACAGCTTCGGCTCACAGGCACCGTCGAGAGGACGCCTTTTCACAAATATCTATTCAACACAAGTTCAGTCGAATACCAACCGGTCAACGTCTTTAACGTATGAATACGAACTCAAGTTCCCGACCCTAGAGCAAATGTCTGCCGAGGACAGCGTAGAGATTGCACTCCCAGACATCACCCCGTATCTACCACCTCGGACGGATCCCGACTCTGTTGGCGCACTGGTCAATTTATACCGCAGCCACTGTACCTCCCTTGTTGACTCGGTCCGCTACTGCAAAGAGAAGCAGTTTTTCCGGCTCTTCACATCTTTCCATGGTACACTTACTGTTCCTGTACAGAAGCTGTTTGCACAGCCCGAGATTGCCCCCTGGGTACGAGAATGCGATTGGATGATGTACCAGAAAATGATCCGCAACGTCTCCCAACTGACCTTGCAAGTTGCCCCTCCCCCCGTGTTGAAATTCCTGGACAACGTCTCGAAGCTTCTGCATCCACACATTAGCAAGGTTTTCCACGCTCTCCCCCTCCACGTTCTCGAGGCCCGGCTTGAGCCGGCGACGTTGTTCGCCCATCTTCTTCGACAAATGCTACGGGTCAACTCGACAGCACATGCGGCAGCAGTGATGCTAATGGGCGATCACAACCGAGACCAGATGTGGGCAGACTGGAAGTCTTACGTGAACTTGAAGCGGGTCATCGAGAACGAATTGCCGCACTCTTGCGGGCACGAGGAGGTTTATAACATTCTCTCAACGGAAATCCGCGCTATGCTTCTTCCCCTTCGGACCGACGTGTTCTTACCGGATGGAAGTTTTTACCAGGAAACATCTACGGACGGCAACGACCTCACGAACGAGACCGTGATTGACCGGATTGCAGCCTTCCTGACGAAGTTGCCATCAAGATTTCCTCATGTCCCCGCCCGAACCCTACTTTATTGCGTCAACGCCCTAGGATCAGCGGCGCTTCGAGAAATTACCGTCGAGAATGGTCTCAGCTTCCAAGGGTGGTGGCTGACAAAGGTATTCATCGATGAGATGGGTCAGTGGTTGGCATCGCTTGGTGGATTCCTGGATCACAGCCCTCCGAATTGGAACGCCCTGTCATACTCGCCTGGACTCATGGGGGAGTCGATGAATGCCGGAATCGTCAACGGCGGAAGCGCCAGCAACAACGATAGTCGCTACAGCAGTATGGACGCGGACTTTGGTCCAAACCAGAGCTTTCTGTCCAACACCAATGTTCATATGCAAGACACCAACACCGCTAATATGGAGAGTAAGTATTTGCCCCTCTTTGCTGCGTCTAAAAGCCCAGGTAGTTGACTGACACAAGATGAACAGTCTCCAACAATCGACGATATACTCAACAGTACGATCAAGTGAGTTTCAGTCTTGATCTCGATCTCAACACTTCTCAACAAGAGCAAAACCACGACGACAGCGGTATTGCTCTTCTCGACGACGGAATCGACGCCAAGTTTGCTTCAAACATGCACCAATCGCTCCGATCACATCTCACGCAGCTGCCTGCTAGTGTTAGCTAGTGTGTCTCCCACTGGTTCACTTGCGTTACTACTCCATCATCCGTCTCCACATCCTCCCGATTTCGATATCAATGTGGCTTGTCTCAGCCCGCCTCATTGTATCACTCGATAATCCTTATTATTATGCGTCACGACGTCTCTGAAGTTATGAAACTCATGGAAAAAGACGACTGTTTGTTTGTCGGTTTATACCTCTTTAATCTTGTACATTTGCGCGGATTTCGCACTGAGTGTGCCCGGCGTTTTGCGTCTGTCTGTCTGTCTGCGTAGCCTTCTTAGACACCGGAGATCGACTCGACTTTCCACCAGCTTCTTTATATCTTCTCAGTCTTGGCATATTGGGGCTGGCTTGGTAGGGTTTCTGGTCTAGAACGCCATTTGGTGGCTCGGTTGGGTATGATGGCAGGAATTGCTTCGGCTTTCGGCTTGGGCTTGGGCTTGAGCTTGGGTTTGGTCTTTGTGTTGGTTTATTAGATGTTGGTCTTTAGTTCTGTCTGTATGTCTGTCTGCAGGTTTGTTTGAGCTTCTCATGTCCACCTTTTCAAAGAGCTATTCTTCCAGTACGTGGTGCCTGGATATCGGTGGAGTGTCTTGCGATAGCAAAATCTTACTGTGCTGTTGTCTTCACGGAATGTTGCCCTTGGACTCGTGAGATTGGGCATGTGAACAGGTTGGAATCCCTAAGGAGGGAATTCCAGCAAACTTCTCTTGTATATCAGTCTATTCTCTGGACGTGACGTGATTCTGTTCAGTGCATTGCGATAATCCAGTGTGTTAAAGAGGTAAGGAGACAGGTATATAAGAAACGAGAGGAGAATTCAAGAGTAGAATGAGATAGAAAGAAAAAAGCCGTATACGAAAAATTCCGCACGGAAGTTAAGAGGGAAGAGTAGCATTCCAACTTTCTAGCACAGTTGCACTAGGTAGGCTAATAGAATAGAGCATCAAAAGTTCCGCCCTAGCACCCTGTTACCAGCGCAAATAATGCATGTCCGTGCTAGAAGATAATTAAAAGCAAGATTCTCTTCGCTTTTAGCACTCTCGAGCCAGCATACAGATTTCTTGCTTGTTCTGACTGTCTAGTATGATTTTTTTTCGAGAAGGAGATGGAGATGGAGTGATGGGAATTGTAGTCTTAGAACTGGATGTATGTTGTGTGTTACTGGAAGATGCGTGCATGTATGTTAGTGAGAGGGGATAATAGGAAGAAGAGATGTCGAGAGGGAACTGTTAGGTACATTTTATTTCACAGCGTTGTACTAGAGAGTTGGGAAATTATTGTTTATTTGCGGGTCAGAGATCCATATGTACAGTACTAAGAATCAAGAGTAGTAAACCCTTAATTTCAGCTACATCTCATTATCCTCCTTCCCTTTTGTTCGGGTTCCTCCACCCATCATCAACCTCAGTTTCTCTCCCCACATCTCTACCGCAAACCACCAGTACTGCTCCCTCCCAATCCCTTCCTCGTCTCCTCTTACCACCTCCTAACACTCTTCCTATCCTCCTTCACCCACCGCCCAAACCAGCTCAAACCCTCCGTACCCGGTGTGAACAGCAGTCGTCGGGCTGTGGCCAGCCAGAAATCGCCCTCCTCAAAGTATGTACTCCACGTGGATGCAGAGGCCATTTGTGTCTAGCCTGCCGGCGTAGAAGTAGGGGAGATACATTATCTCGATATAGGCGCTGGATTTGGGGTTGTCTGTGTTGGGATGGGGGATACTGTGGGATTTAAGGAAAGGTTATGAGGCTGGGGCTGGGGAGGTTGGGGAAGAAGGTTATTTGGGGGTATGTTTTTCTACGCTTTAGAATTATGGCGAGGCAGACTAGAGAATCGTAGGTGCGGGCCTGATCGGCCGTATTTTAGTTTAGAAAGGAGTTGAGAGATTCTAGAGGCTTGAAGCAGTCTATCGTATCGTTGGTGGGCATTAGATGTCGGGTTTGAGATGGCGGCGCTAGTTTAGATTGACGTGGGTAGCTTAACCATTCGGTCTAGATGTCGTGGAACTTGCGGAGGTGTCGTCGTAGGACGATTCAGCGTGGAGGTTTGGTGTGGTACTGGCCGGCGCGTATTAGTGCCGTAGGGCAAGGGTTTCTCTGGCCATGGCTATGATGTCGACATTGGCTGCTTTTGGGCTGGTAGCTTCGAAGCTTTCGTCGAAAGAGAATATGTGTTCTTCGCTGTCTTGGTAGGTGGAGCCCCGCTGAAGTGTGGTTAACTCTAGCACTAGAGTTCTTGTTGTCTAGAGCAGTAGAGTGCTTGCGTTTGACAGCAGTGGACACGCTTCCAGTAATCTCAGCAACTATGCCGATTCTGCATGTGTGTGCAGTAGGAAGTATTTCTTTAAGACTCTGGGGTAGCGACGGATTGGGTATCAGTTTTCGCCTCGATAACCTTGACCGCATCGCGGACACGACCAGGAGAGACGAGTGCGGCCTTCACGTGTCGAGACTTTGGAATCTGGAGGTTGAACTCCGAAGACATGATCTTAGGAATGCAAAGATATGAAGTGGATAATTGGTGGGAGAGAGACATTTTAGCCGCAGGGCGAAGTCATTTGTTGGCGGTGATAACGAGGGGCGATCTCCGTGCTTTCACTCCTAGTACGACACGCTTTCACTTCCTCTCCTGAGAGCGTGGTCAAGAGGCGCGGGGTATCACAAGTTGACCACTTCTAAATTGTAGAATTGCATAGCTCTTTTAGATAGCTCTTGTGCCCGCGTTATTTACTGTTGTTCTGATTCTTCATCGGTGTCTTGCCCAAGAACTAATTCTCCAAAATCATCGTTGTCATCGTCGTCCTCCACGACTGTGGCTGGGGGCTGTGGAAGTGCTGCTGGAGGAGGAGCACCTGGGACAATGTCTGGCACAGTTGCTTTCCGGTAAGACTCCTCGGTGTCTGTGGGCATTGTGGCGGTGGGTGTTATCGCCAGGTGAGTAGTGAGAACAAACTCTTCATCGCCATCTACTTTCATCCGCTTTACTGGCGACTCATGATCATCTTCAGCCTGCGCCCTTTTCTTATTGTCATTAGAGCCTTGAATAGGTATAATAGAAGTCTCCTGGCCGCCGTCTGCCTCTACCGATATAAATCTGGAAGCCGCAGGGCTCGGTGGCCAGTCCCTGCTGTGAGCATTGGCTATGGCTTGATCTGCACTTGCCTCTTCAGATTGCGCCGCCGTTTCCAATATTGTGTCAAGTTCTTCACCGACAAATCGTTCCTCTTCTTCTTCAGCACCCTCTATCCCCTCTCCGTCAACATCCTCGTCATCAACCTCTGACTCCTTGGCACATGTGGGAATGACTGGCATTCTTGGTCGCAACAGCCCTTCCACATCCCTCTCACCGGCAAAAGATCTTGCCATGAGGGGTAGTATACTCACTGCTGGTTTCCCAATTTTTTTGCTTGGTGGAGGATTCAGCACACTTGCAATCATAGCGTCCTTGTGCTGAGCCAGGATAGCAGTGCGATCCATTCGGGCTCTCAGAGAGTCTGAAAGGTGCTGTGCAGGTAAATTGGTAAAAAGCATTGGTAGGAGACTATGTGCAGCCTCTTCCAGCCCTCCAAAGATTGCATTTGGTTCCTTTGGATTGGAAGAAGTGTTCAGAAACGCATCAGCATTCGTTGATGACTGTGATTGGTTACTTCCGTTTGCTCTATTCTGAGCTGGCGATGGCGTTGCCACCGTATCGGTTTGAGTTTGAAGGAGAAGGTCATCGCAACAAGTACGTATGAGATTTGCGAGCTGGTCAACCGTGGATTTGGGGAGAGCCTTTCCTGATCGTCTAAGAATTTGCGCCACGACTGAATAAGAGGCGGTCCGAATTTGTAGATTCTGCTTTTCCGCGACAAACACCCATGTCAACTGGTCTACAATAACACTGTCCAAGCTGGATACAATTTCTTCTACCCGGTTTGCTAAGGCAAGCAAGACCTCCATTGCGGCAACATGGATCTGCGGCAAGATAGCCCAAAGATTTTCGCGCTCGGCTTGGGTGACTTGGTTATTGAATCTTGGGCCAGATTGAGTGTCCTTGGAAACTCCTGAGCAGGGAACTGTGAGTGAAAAGATCCTTGTAAGCAGGTCCAAAACAAGCGCGGCGCGAAGAGTGACGGAGTTTGGAGTGGGTGTTGCTAGGAATTCTTTGACTAGGCGCAGAAGCCCGATCATCCTTTCGCCTCCGGCATAGATTCCAGACCACGGTGGAAGAGAGGGGTCGGATAGTTCTCGGTCCTGAACCTCGTCTTCCATGGTGTGATCGTTTACACTTGCAAAGGTTCCAGAGGGAGGTTGCCAATCTTCGACCACGGCCCGAAATACTTTGTCGGCTGTTCGGTGGGCTTTGGTTATAGAGTTTGCTAGTGTGGCCTCCCATTCTTCGCTAGAGGCACCTTTCGGCGCAGAACCGGGGAGTTGGGCAAATAGTCGCCGCGAGCTCTCAGAAACTTCAAATGACAATAGTGCTTGCAGTCCCCCAAGTTCCTCTCGTCCGAATTTGTTCGACGGGGTTGGCGCAATGATCTGACTAAGAAGATGCTTTAGTTGTTTGAGATAGGAACGGAATATAGTAGGATGGCGAGGGAGCAGCTGATTGAAGCTTTCCAGTATCACCTGTAGAAGGCTAGTCGAAGCTTTTGAAGACGCCATCTGCAAACAAGTCTGAATGAATGTTGGGAGAGAAGGTGTTGTGATTTCTCGAGCCAGCGTTGGATACTCCCGCGTAAGAACGAAGATCCGCGTTAGGGCGATAATACACAATTTCTTTGAGGATGGAGGGTCCGGTTTGGTCAGAATACCCAAAAGCCCACGAACCCATGGCAGGCTCCTTTGGAGGGTTTCCCATCCACCAAGCTCAACAGTGGCTTTAACGAGCACGACGGCGGCCCATCTTCCTTGGATCGAACGGTCCTGGAGAAGGGTTGATACCAAAGTTCTGTATTTGTGAACTGCTACGGATGTTTCGGGGGCAGATTTGGATCCTGAAGACTGGCTTGTTGCTAGTAATGACCTGCAACTAGCCAAAGAGGTGGCAATCGCAGGAACATGTTGAGGCAGTTGTAGGGTTGGAGTTGAAGAAAGACGGAAAGTAATAGCACGCAAGGCCGCTAGATCTGACGAATTAGGAGCCATTATGAGCAGAGTGCCCTCTTCCGGACTATATTAAAAGATTCGATCTTCCGACGACGTAAAGGGTGAGGAGCAGTGGACGTCTTGGCGTCAAAAAAGTTAACGACAATGGGAAAACGTTGAGCCGTGCCGCGCCAAGGCAGCAGGGATGTATGTCCCAAGCCAGCTTTTGGTGGCTGCATGCACTTCGTCACACGCTGCGAATGGCGGCTGTGAGCATCATTCACCCTCTATTTGCCTCTCCGAATATGATTTCAAGAATTCTGCCCCACTGTCTATTGCGGTAGGCCTATCTCTAGCACAATGGGCGTACGTATTCCCCGTGCACTTTTCACCGCGTTAGACCCAAACGTCATTTCGCGGCCAGCTTACACCTCCGCAGGGTCCTCCTGAGAACGAAAAGGCCTTGCGCTATATATCCCAATTGGATGAGGCTCGATGCACTGGCCGCTGGAAAGATGTCCCAGAGCTTTGTAGGAAAATTGAAAAGCATGCGCCACACCGTCGATGTGAGCGTCCCCGCTTTTTGCGTGATTCCTTCCACTGACTGTCGATCCAGGTCTTACACTTACGGCGCGGTCCGAAGTGCAGATAGCAACTTATAGCACCCAGCGGCCCTCGACATCCGCTTCCACCGCTTCCACCGGCCTCTCCAAGATTATACCGTCTTTGCTTACTGCTATTGACGAAGAAGGAGACTATGTTGAAGATGCGTTCCAGGCGACGGTATGCCTTGGGTGGTTACACTATGTCCTAGAGGAGCCTGGACTGGCCGTCGCAAGACTACCGAAAGATTTTGCCGTGGTCGCGGTGAAGATGTCGGGCAAGGACAGTATGCTGAGCCCATGGTCACGAGCTTGCATCGTTAAGGGTGTCTTTCTCAAGGGTATGGCAAATCTCTCGCATTCTGGCCACTGCCAATCAGTCTGCTAACTACATCCAGGATCTTCCCAGGAACGAATCGCATCTGTCGAAGACGCTGTTGGTACCTACCGCTCGATTATAGAGTGGCTCTCCTCCCTCAATTCACTTGGGACCGAGTCGCCTCAGTTCAAAGCTTGGACCGAACGATCTCTGGTGCGCTTATGCCAGCTCTCAGATCAATCCGCCGAAACGGGAGAGTATGTGGATCCAGCAGAGGCCCTGCAGGTGTATCGGTTCTGGGCAAAATATTGGGAAAGCACAGCGAAAACTACTGGAGCTGATGGGCCAAACGCGGCAAAGTATCGACGCCTTGCTTGGAAAGCTTACTATGATACTCTCTCTGCGATTCTCCGCCACAGTCTACCATACAATCCAGAGTCTACAGCCTTGGAGAATCAAAGTTTGAGTGCTTCGGAGAAATCCCCACTCCGGAAGTGTCCAAGCTTAAGGTTACAACAGCGTGCAGAGCTCAAACGAGTCGAGACCGTCTATGAAAGCTTATTACTAAAGGAAACTCATTTCCCGAAGGCGAGCGAGAGCAACAATGAGATCGAGGCTTGGACAGACGCTGTCATGGACAATTGGCGGGTGCTTTGCGGCCCAACATGGCGTGACGAAGATCTAGGCGAAGGTGGAAAGGAAGCTGTTGGCAGGGGCGTGCTCGACGTAAGTTGGTTCTCATGCAGATTCACGTACCATTAATATAGCTTGCCACATCTAACTTCTCGACCTTAGATTCTCTATCGGGCTGCAACAAAGACTTTCCATTCCACGCAAATCCTCCGACATCTTTTCACGGTTCATGCATCGCTCGCGGAATTTGAGTTGGCGTTTAAAGCCTACGACTCATATGTGGAAATTATCACCCGTGGGAAAGATCGCGCAGAGAAGACTGGGGAAGAGGACGTAGGAATCGATGACGACAGCACAGTTCTTCGCACCTCTGCGGAGGCCATTAGAGTTCTTTGTCGCTTTGGTTCTCGGAAAGAGGCCGAAAAAGCTCTCGATATTGGCAATCACATCGAAAAGTGGTTGGAACAAACGTACCATATCAAATCCACGACCTCCGAAACGGGGTCAGCACAGTCCGCAGAAGCAGCAGTTGCACCAAGAGCACTTGGTATTGCCTATTGTGCAATTGGCGTCTGCCAGGCTCATTGGGCACGCTTCACCTATGTCGCCGATGCACGTACAGGCATTCAGACTAAAGCTGTTCAGTACCTCCGCAGGTCTCTTGATCCGAAGTGTGAGGACCCGAACAATATCGAGGCACTCTATGCACTCGGCCTAGTCCTAGCCGAGATGAGAGATATTCCAGGAGCAATCAAGATTGTCAAGCGTGCCCTTTCTCCAGCAACAAAGCACAAATCATCAATAAGCGTAGATGGTGTTATGTCCCGCGGACTGACCACCGAATACGGACGTGAGCGAAAACTAATACCTTTGTGGCACCTGCTTGCACTTCTCTTAACCGCGAGGTCCGAGTACTCGAATGCGGAACGGTCTTGCGAAGCAGCCTTTGAACAATTTGGTGATCCCTTGATACTTTTCGGGTCAGAGGATGAAAACCAAGCCTACCGCAGTGAACACTTGAACGAGCTCAATGGCAAGACAGTTGCACAAAAGCCGTTGGGGTTAGTCGACCAAATGGAATGCTTTGAGAAGACCGGCATACTCCAAGTCAAAATGACACAGTTGGCACTTGTAGAAGTCGTAGAAGGGTCCAGCGCTGCTGTAGACGGCTGTGACGAGCTTCTTGCTCTTTATGCCCGGTTGTTTGGGGATCCAAATGCAGAGCAAGCTAAACTACCACCACCATCTACCGCGATGCCGCCACCGAAAAGTGCCGTTGGCACCATTAGAGGAAGCATATTCCGCTCTAGAAGCTCTGCAAAAGCCACGCCCAAGGACACAATCGCCCGCAATTCTTCAGTCACAACCAGTTCAAGACCTTCGACTGTGGCAACCCAAGCAACAGCTGCCCCTGCAATTCAAGTGACTGATGAGGATGGGGTCGATCGTCCGAACGGACATAGCCACCATCACCACATCTTCCAGCATAAGCATGATGAAGAAAGGCAGGGACCAACACGCAGCCCAAGTAAACTTCAGAAACGAAGTGCAAACAGTCTACGCAGAAGATCGGAAATGGATGCTACGCAAACACCTGATGTGCCCGACCTTCCGGATGGGCTCCCGAACGGGACGTCTGCTCGAAACAGTTCTGTTCGCGAAAAGCCGCCTCGCCGTCCCTCGATGTCAAATTCGCTGAGAAGATCAATCGAAAGCCACGACCGGCCCTTGCGCTCCGTTCCACACAACATGCCCCCCTCATCACAACCACCTCTGCCCGGACATTCACATCAACCACCTAAGCAGGATGTCCGGCTATCTACACCACTTCCCGGCTCTAGTTATATTCCGTCGGATCCTCGCTTTTCAAAGATCCAAGAACGCCGCCACAGAGTGTCATTGCTAGCAGGTATCTGGACTTTTATATCAGGCTTATACACGCGAGCTGAAATGTATGAAGACGCTAAAGGTGCTGTTGATGAAGCGTTGAAGCTCGCAGAGACATTTGAGGCGGAGGTAGCACAAGACTCCTCGACTAGCAAATCTTTTGCAGACAGAGGCTGGGGAGGCGGTAAGAGTATAGAAGAGCTTTGGGCCGATGCCTTCGCTGCTGTAAGTACCAATTCTTCCCCCTTTCGTTGTTTCCTGCTCACTGTCAATAGCGAGCGGAGCTCCTCGTAGCTCAATCGATGAAGCATGAAGCACGCTCAGACTTCGAGCGGGCTGTATTGCATTTCCCGGATCACCCAGAAGCAATCGTCGGCCTTTCTAATATCCTGCTTGACATTTACTGTAAAATCATTCCGCTAGAACCAAGCGAAGTACCAGACGCCGCACCGGGTTTCTCACCCTCTGTACCATCGTCTTCTCATAATTCATCCTCCTCAAAGACGCAACACCTCACATCGCACACTCCATCAGCGGAGAATCAGATCTCCCCGCCAGAACTAAACCGGTTAGCAGCACGTGATCGCGCGTTTGGGCTCCTCTCAACCCTAACCAAGCTCGGCGTAGGGTGGGACTACTCGGAGGCATGGTACGCATTAGCAAGAGCATACGAAGAAAGTGGGCAGATCGAAAAGACGAAAGAGGTGCTTTGGTGGTGCGTGGAGCTTGAAGACGCACACCCAGTCCGAAGCTGGAAGAGTGTGGCTCTTGGTGGCTTCGTGTTGTAGGGCCATTTTGTGAGATCGGGTAGATAAGTTTGATGGCTGCGATATCCTCAACAGCCCCTTTGGATGATGGGAGCAGGGCTTGGATACATACAGTCGTCCAGCAGTAGATAGGTATTTGTTCGCGTATTCGTGGTGCTCCTTCCTAATGCAGGCGAGGCTTGTATCCGTGATTTTTATACCTCGGAACGGTTTAACAAGCGCAGTGATAGTCTAATATAAAGATCTCGTAAGTGCCTTTAAGGTAATCATTAATATCCTATTTTCATTCCAAGTATTTATTTAATGTCATGCCTCTTAATTCCATTGCAACAAAGTCGACTACGTTGCGCTCTGGCCTCGGTTTTGTTCACCGACGCTTAACTACAAACACAACACCACTTAACAGGCTCTGCGCATTAATTCCGAAGACCGTGGAACGTTCCGACCTTTTGTCGATAGCCAATTTCGTGTCGTTTGGTCCTTCACTCTTGCGTCACCACGTATTCTCCTCAACCACACCATCACCCCACTCCAAGCTTGCGAACGCCAGGGTAATGGAAGGAAAACGATTAGAGGAAGATAGCCAAATTGAGGCCGGAAACAGCGAGCGACCATGGCTCCGTACTCCTGACCTAGTCCTCGATTGGCTTAAGGATCTCAGGTCGGAAGCCTTTCTTGGTCGAAAAGCCCTTCAAGATCAATCTCGAGACTCTCGCTCAGACCAAGAAAGCAGTTGTTTCCTCAGGCAACCTCGGACACCTGAGCGAAGCGAACAAACTTCCGACGAAGATAGCCGACCCTCACCGACAGACACCAATTTCTCCGGCACCAGCATTTTTGACAGGCCAGAAGCCCTCAATAGCTCCGGTTCGCGACCTCTACAGGATGATGACGAGTGCTCCATGTCTTCTGTCACCAGCATTGTGGATTACAAATTGAACTTCCCGTGTAGTGGGCAGTTTAAGAAACTCATCGCGCCAAAGGCTTTGGTGAACGAGGGAGATGAATGTAGTCGGAGTTCATATGACCCACCTACAGATTCCTGCCTCAACACTCACAATGATTACACGGCAGACACCACCTCTTATCACATCGATCCTACGCAGCCTCGGCTTGTGTGGATAACGTCGTGCCTCCAATGCGCTATCGCACAACTTCCATGCTCGAGGACGTTGCCTGCGTGCTCCCGGTGTATGAGAGCTGGCCATGGTAACATGTGTCTGCTTCATCGGCGGAAGATGTACGAAGAACTAACACCTGGCAATATGGTAGAAAACTTGGTTCCAGTGCTTTTGAAAATAAAAGGTGATGACGAGGACCTATGGAAGAAAAAGGTGACGCATTTCAATGAAGTGAGACTTCCCACCTCATGAAATCTTTCCATGTAATCACTCTTCCTGTCCTGAGCTGATAATTGCTAACTTGTACCTTCGTAGCTTCACTATTCCTGGCGCTTGAGCAAAGAAAAGAACAATTGGGTCCTACCGATCAACGACGGAAGGACAGGCAACTTTTGGACCCGCAACGATACTACAAATTCCCTCCACCTTCACCCAGGCGAAGGTCTTGGGCGCAAGACACCGTTAGTGCTCCAATTGGCTTGAATCTATATGACGGAATACTCCCGTGTTGGTGCTTCCCATTATCAGCCTAAGAGATTGGGATTGGAAGACCTGGTATGCTACCTAGGAGCTTTATTTTTGATCTTATAACTTCCCAGATGTGCAACATTAAGAGTCGGGTTTTGGTGCGGTGCTTTATACCCTTGGACTGGGTCTTGTTATTTGACTTTTGGCATTTCGTCTGATAATCTGGAAGAGCGTCGTAGGGACTAGAAGTGCACAATTATGAGCTTCTGGAGTAGATCTTTGGCGAATCTACCCACTTTCCCATAAATAAAGCTTCGTTCAAGTCTTGCTTCGCTTCGTCTACCTTCGTAGTACTACTTGCTTCAGCTTCGACAAGAGGGCAAAGCACATTTTGATACATTTGCGAACTTTTCTGGGTCGCGACTGCCTTCACTTCCTTTGAGATGCATTCCCGCCGGAAGGAACGAAACGAGGTGATTCCCCGTTCTTTCAGCACTTACGTTTTTAATGGGTCTTCATATTACTTACTTCGCCGCAAGGCTTTTAGTGAACTTTCAAGAATGGTGTCGAATATCCGACTATCCTTCATTAACACTGCAATGCAGATGAAGCTAGGCTGCCATAACAGCCTTCCGAATCGAATTCATCGTAATCGTCCATATTCACGATGTTCTCTCAAATTCCTAATCTGGCCAGTTAATTCCCTCCAATCAGAGCGATTCAACCACAGACCTCGGCTTCTTCCCCCAAACAGGCTTACATCATTCCCACCTCCACCATATTAATAAACTCCACTCGACCTGCTCTATAACTGGCTAGCAATCACTCCAATTTTAAGTTTTTATTTCAATTCAGCTTGAAAATGCCCCTCTGTACTCTCCACCTCCTCTCCCTACACTCTACTACCCCCAACCCGATCCCCACCTTTCTATCCGCCCTTCAATCATCAAACATCTCACCACTCGTAATCTCACGAGTAATCCGCTGGATAATACTCCCTTCAAAACTCTCCACAGACATCCTCCTCGCCCAAAACATACACTGGGACATCCTCCTCATCATCCCAAGCACCAACCCTCTCCCATCATCCCTCCAAAAACTAGTCCAACATCACTGGAGCGTTACCGCAGGGATTCCTTCACGTTTGCTCCAAGACTTTGCTGGCAAGAATAAAAAACTGCTGCACGCTGACCCGGCATCCGCACCCAAGCTCTCCAGCGCGTTAGAAAATACCCCTACAGCAGACTCCGCACAAGCCCTAGAATTATCGCAAGACTTGCAATCTTGGATCCAGCGTTTCTCCTCCGAAGGCGGCATCGAAGGCCGTGGCCCAGTCTCTATGTTAAATCTCCTCTCCTTCAACCCCGGAATGAAAGACTCATATCTCCAATATGGAAAAGCGTTTGCCGAATCCATTGGCTCCAAGCGAGGCGGGAATGCTAAGATAGTTGGCAGTGTTGTCGAAGTGAATGGAAAGAAAAAGATGCAAGGAGGAGGATGGGGGGGAGGAGTTGGGAGGGAGGAGTTGTGGGACGAAGTCACGTTGGCGCATTATCCAAGTATTTGGCATTTCGCGGATATGTTAGCGAGTACGGATTACCAGGATGTAAACAAGAAGTTTAGAGTACCAGCTCTAAGGGATACGTTTATTCTTTGTACGAGTGAGATAGGGGTTGAGGAGATGGGGGTGGGGTTGGGGAGGTTTGGGGGAAAGTTGTGAGGAAATTTTCAGAATGGTTTGGACTGCAAGAAGTGAACCAGAAAGAGGAGAGTAGTCAAGGAGAGCGTATTCGTAGAAAAGTCATAAAGGAAGCCACCTTTGCAGAATTGAGATATTTGTGACTGAGATTCGTGGATCAAAAGAAGCTAGTGTTTCCATCCAGACCATCAAACTCCATAGAGAACCTCGAAAAGAGAATGAAAAGGGGAGACACCGATAGAACTAACGCCTTTTCGTGGGCCACCATTAATGATACAAATACTCCACCGTCGGTCTGATCTCTGCTACGATTTTGCTCACCTTGTCCACTCTGCCCTCAAGTCTTCCATTCCTCGCTATTCCCCATGCATTACTAGCATCCAGCTTCTGCACCCACTTTCCAAGATGCACATGTTCGCCTACATCCCCATGGTCCCAGACATCTACCGTCAGCACGACAGGTATTTCGGGCTCAGGCTTGATCAAGACCGGCAACTCGACTCCAACTTCGACCTCTTCCGCCCTCGGGAATGAGTTATCCTCTGGGTACCGGCGACAAAAAACCGTCTCTTCACCATTATTCACCATCGCCGTGAAATAAACATCATTACCTCCGCGCTCCGATGCCGCCGTCTTTAGGCTCTTCAAAAAGATCTTAAAAGGGTACACTACGATCACTGCTTCCGCACCATGACACATAATAACCCCCTGCTCAAACCCCTGCATTACCGCTCCATCTGTATTTGGGACCTCCATTTCCTCCGTCTTCGGCAATCCCAGCTCTTGCACAAAACACATCTCCGCACCACCCAACTCCATCCACTTCTTCCGGATATGGCCTTGGATGGCATGAGCCCCTGTCGCAGCGCTCCAGTACAAACTGCCATGCTCGAATTCTGAGCGACGCACATCGCGACGAACACTATTCGTATGCACAACCATTTCATTTGAGACTGGGTAGCCCCATCGGCCAAGACCACCGCTGCGAACGAAAGATTGCAAGATCTCCCCGTGGACTTCATGAGCATGCTTTGCACCGTGTTGGAAATACCAAGTTGCTTTCTGGAATTGCTGGAGAAGCCCTCCATTCGCGGGTAACGCTGCGTCAATGGGGAAGCCCCAGATTTGCGTTTCGCCGGTGGCTTCAAAGGCATGGTAAAGTTCCCCTACGACTGCATGCGCACCGGTTCCGAGGGAGAAGTAGATTGCGCCGCCTTGGAAGACAGATTTCCTACCTGGAGGTGTGTTTGTGGGCTGTTCGTCGCTGATCAAATAGCCCAGCGACTGCTTTGTGGATTTGGGAAGCTTGTTATAGCAGGCTAAAACTTCGCCGTGCATCTCGAAAGCAGTGCCACTATGGTACATCACCGCTCCATGAGTATAAGTTTGCCACCAGGAGTTCAAATAAGTCAATTTGGTGACTGGTGCGGTCGGAAGGCCAAGGTCGAAGATATTCCGAAACATCTCGAGCTTGGTGGTGATGTGCCATTCCGGGGTTGTTCGGAGGTGGTTAGCGAGACATTGTAGGTCGTATGGGATTTCGCGAGAGAGTTTAAAGCTGGCGATCTTCCCATCAAAGGCAGTGCCATCCTGGCCACCGATGAGGAGGCTGCGTGCGGCAGGCTCAATGGAGAGTTGGCCCGCTGCACCGAAGCTGTGGTAAGCGACAATGCGACGGTCCAGGAATAGTGTCAGCGTTTCTCCATCGTAGATCAAGTCAGCGGAGTGCCAAATTCCGGATCGAATATTCGAGTGCCAGGATTCAGTAGATCTCCAGTCTACAGTAACACTGCAGACAGACCCGACCAGCCTCACAGAGCCTCCGCCTCCGATCAGTTCCAGCGTGAAGGGGATTTTCTCACACTCTGCGAGGACTTGACGGCCGTCGAATTCATCGTTCAAGTTGAAGATGATGTTGACGTGGAATTTGCTGACATCTCCGCAAGGAACTTTGCTGATGTCTGCTTGGAAACCGCCCGATGGTCCCAGATGAACGGATCTTGACGAGCCAGGTCCGGATCCTATCTCAGCATCTGGAGGGAGGATAATAGGGAAGACGCCCTCCGCGTCGTTGATGACTTTCTCGTTAAATGTATATTCGAGTATAGTAGCTTTCTCCATATGATCACTGAAGGGAAGAAGTTTGTGTTGTGATTCAGTGTTGATAGATCAGAGAAGTGGAAGTGTTGACGGACTAAAGGAAGCGATTGTACTGTGAGAAGATGGAACAGTACGACCTACATTATGAAAGGAGGGGGTCTGCCAATATCAGGAGACACGATACCGCAGCTGGCCGTTCACGTTATGTCATCCCTACAATATCCAGGTACGATCACCGTATGGGAGATCAGTTGCCGAGCAAGATATTATACTTACCGCTTGATTTCGGACAACGTGGTGGAATAATGTGCTGATAAGCTGTTCCCACGCCAAACGCTCAGCAGATAATTATTAGAGAGGTAGTCATACGCAGACGTTGTTTGGTCATGCTCGTCGAGGTGGTGTGACGGATGAGGCGCTGAAAGGCCAGAAGGGCGCTAGCCCCCATTAGGTTAACCTAACCGTTGAGTTGCACATCTTGGCGCTCGAGGGTGATCGGAAGTGCCTACCATCGCAGGCAAGGTGTCAGATTGGCGAATAATTGTGAAGTAGATTCTCCCGGAATATCATCCATGGTGAGTAGCAATTAGTATTCATAGTAAGAACGAAATAGAAGACGTAGACTGGACTATTACATTTTG
The DNA here is from genome assembly GCF_010093535.1 of Lindgomyces ingoldianus. Classification (NCBI taxonomy): domain Eukaryota; kingdom Fungi; phylum Ascomycota; class Dothideomycetes; order Pleosporales; family Lindgomycetaceae; genus Lindgomyces; species Lindgomyces ingoldianus. Next base: position 217,709 of record NW_022985217.1, on the reverse strand, counting down.
TGCAATATGTCCTGCGAAAGTTAGCCTTAAAACACTCTCTTTGTTTGCCTGAAGCGGATTCATTAGGTGTTTATAAGCTACTTAGCGCGTTTCCTTGATGCAGGTGGATCCAGGGTTTGGGTTTGGATCCGTAGAGCCCAGAGGAAGAAACGGACGATCTATTGAGGGAACATGGAATCGCAAAGGAAATGGCAGAGGGATCCCAAGGTTCGTTGAGGAGGTCAAGGAGAGGACGCCTTCCTAAAGCTCTCTTCCTAGTGGGACCTGATATTGATGCAAGACACGGCCGACAGAGGCAGAAAAATCTCGGAACCTTGGCTAGTAGAAAATGCCAAAAAGGCAAAGCAGGTGCAGCCTAGCATGGAAAGAGTTGTGGCCAATGAAGGAACATAGATAGTGGGTTCGGCGGGAAGTTGTCAACTTGCTTCATTGCCGTCTTTGGCGCGGATAGCAAAGCAGAAAGAAGGAGAAGGAACGGTCCGCATGAAGCCGCAGGGAAGGGGAACAGGGAGGGCTTCGTGCTGCATCATCCTACACATACAGCTTCATCTCTAGCCATCTTTCCTAAATGTCAGAATCCAATACTAAGAAAAGCGATCAGATCATATCCCCCGTATAAACCTCTGACCAGAAGGAAACTCTAATATCGTACAGTCATAACCGTCTTTATCTAGATCCCCGTCTAAATCCTCTTCTAAATCCTCATCCTTGCGAACCTCCCTGAAATCCCCACCCATCATTCACCATCCACTCATTTCCTTGTCCAGGACCATTTCCTCCATTATCCACGGGCACGAATATAGCGCTAGGATCCGAAGTCTGCATAGTAGACAAAAAGTCCTCAAAGCCCTCTGGAGCAGAGCTTCCTGCCGATCCTAAGTTGTTAAGGAGAGTGTCAAGATCAACGTTAAGGCTGTCCATGGGGTTCGCTAGTTGGGATTGAAGTGTCATGGATGCGAAATCTGGGGTTGCAGAAGTGCCTGTTGTTGTTCCTGTTCCAGGCTGTTGGGATTGTTGGGGTTGGTGTTGGGTGAGAGATTGGAGTGTTTGGCCTTGAGATTGCGATTGCGATTGCGATTGCGAAAGTGGCTGTGAGCTAGGGAAATATGGTGGCGTCGGCGTCGTCACCATGGATTTGTAACTCCGAATACCCTTCATGATGTAAAAAGCCTCAAGATTCTCCTTAACGGTCCACAGTAAATCCGAGCATCGTTCCCGCACGCTGATCCCGTAGCAGTGCCCGAAGACGTGGTCGATGATTGTCACCATTCGGTCCTTCCGCGGTAAGTCCGGTGTCCGGTAAAGCTCAGTCAGGAGGAGGAGCACTGCGTGGTATTGTTGGTAGGTAGTTGAGTACCAGGCCCATGAACTTAGTGAAGGCAGCGTGTCTAGCGTAGCCCCTATTTCTAGTGTTGTGAGAGCAGCGGTTAGAAGAACGTCTCGAAGCCGGTTTTCAGATTCTGAGCGCGGCTGGATAGATGTTTGGGGGAGGTGGCGGTAAAGTAGCATCGAGTCACAACGCGCCATTAGGAGTGTTGCAACGAGGCCAGCGTATCTTTGGATGGGAACATGAGCGTCTAGAAAGTGGAGATATTTTGCATGAATCTGTCGTTTTTGCGCTTCAACTCGGGCGCGTAGGTCGTGTAGCGTGATGGCTTTGCGATCCATCTCTATCCTACCGCGGAAGATAAGGCGGTGGAGTTCGTTGCACTCGTAACGGATCAGGGACAACGTCACATCTGTCCATCCTTGAATAGGCGTGGGGTGCGGCTGCCACTGTGTTGTTCCGAGCTCGAATACGTCGTCGTCAACGTTCAACGGAAGTGGTATGTCGAAATCGTCGGATCGGATAGACGGATGCGGGCCTTGTGCCTCGGCAGTCTTGAAATCCAAGAAACAGATCTGATACCAGAGCAAAGATCTGACATGCCTTTGGAAAGGCGTCAGACTGTTTGCGGAATTGTGACTGATCCGATGGATCCCAATGCACTGTGCTAGACGCACCAGAGCTCCAACTACGACAGAGGTGGCGCGAGAAATCTGTGCTCTACACAGGGGTATCTGGCCATTATTAGCATTCGAAAGATCGTGAAAATTTTCGGCTCAGGGGAGGAAAGTCCATACGAGATATATGGTGAGTGCCTGAAGAGTTCGGATATTAGATGTTTTCGACCAATTAGCGCGCAGCAACGCTCGTTCGGTTGCCTTCTGTAATCTTAGAAACAGGTCCTCTTTGGTGATGCTAAATTGTGCTTTGGCTTGGAGTGGGGACAGAGTTGCAGCTGCCGCCATACAAATTGACAAGATCAAAGCTGTGCACGAATTCTGATTAGGATTACCGATCTCGATATTCATCCAAAACCTTTCAAAGACACGCTTGAAAGATGGGATATGCAGAACATGCGCTAGCGGGCTGACAGACTCTACATATCTTAGGAAGAGCGCTTCAGCTTCTAGTCGTGTAGGAAGCTGAAGAGATTCTAAGTCACTGCCTTGAGGCAGATGTGCCGAAGCTCCCAAGAGCAGGTTGAGCGATGGTGACAGAGACGGCATGTTCTCTGCCGAAAGGAGGGCAGAAGACTGGGGTGCTCTTTGCCCTGCAACGGATGAGGTTAACGCTGGGTGCTCTGAAAGGAGCTTTCCAAGCTGTTGCATATATGTTAGTTATTACAGGACAGACACATTTGTATGTCAGGTTCGCGCATCTTTTGAAAGGAGAGACTGTACCTCTTCGGCATATTGAGGACGGAAGAAACCAGTGATGTTCTCACATATGATCATTCTTCCAATCCGGATGGTGAGATCCGTTGCGATCTGATCTTCATCTTCGTTCTCGTCTTCGTACACATCATCATGCGTTTCTTCGGGTTCGGCCGGTAACTTCTCCCACGCATCGCCGTCTATGTCAACATGTTGTTGATATGCCTCCCATTCGTAATCACGTGGAGGCGTTCCGGGAGTCGTGGTAATCGCATTGGTACTAGAATTCTCCGGCTGGGTCGTTTGGGTTCGAACCGGAAGCGGCTGCGTCCAATCCGCATTGCTCTTCGACGACTCTCTATTTTTCCTGCGCGCTGCGCTCTCAGGTACCGTAATAAAGACACATTCCCTCCCAAACGCTGTGCAATTCTGACAAGGATGCGTTTTCGAGCACCGACTCTTCCGCGTCCGACACTCTACGCAACTGTTAATTGGACGAGGATTTCTTCTCCTTACGATTCTTGACTGTACAACTTGTTCGGGCATATCGTACATTTATTTTTGCGCCATTGTGAAGGTGTTGAAGATAATATTTGGGGCAAGTGAGTGGAGAGATGAGGGAGCAACAGGTCCGGAAAGCGGTCCGTTGGGACCTTCCGCCTTTAATCGGTCATCACCACACGTGCTCGCTTCAGCCCTATTCGCCTCAAAGGAACCGGCTAACGCTGCATAAGGAACGGTGAACAAATTTTCGCCGCCTTTGTCATTCTACGATGACACTACACATGGGCCTTCGCAATAGACAACTGGCGTCCAGCATGCATGCTTATCTCTGTCGCAAAATATTTTATAGGCGACTCCAACAAATGACTCCGGAGATATCTACAGCTACCATTTACATGAAGTTTCTGACTGCGAGAAACCCCCATCCAGATGTGCTTTTTGAGGACGCAGGAGGGATTTTCGTGGCCGTATGACCACAGGGAACTGTTGATGGCTTCCGCTCTCAAATGCGAACGTTAATATTGCATTCGCTATCTACCTGAGACCCGAGTCTAGGATGCGCCGCAGACATCATCAAGCGCGAACGCTTCCACACCGAGACCCCAAAAATCCTTTGCCGAACTGGGCTTTGACAGCGAGCTCTAGGGTGCATAACAATTGAGGACACAGTAATGCCTCATTTGCTCGTATTGAATGCATGTTCACAATGGTCACCTGCCCACCTCCCTTCTCAGTCGACCCGCAGCTGAAGCTGCGGGGGGTTCTGGCCAAGACCCTACTGCATCCTCAACCTCCTCTAGAAACGAAGAGCTATTGTGCACCACTGTGCCTCCGAGGACCACGCGAACGCCGGGCGAGCTAGCGTTGACTTGCGCTACCATCTTTGCCTCCTCGTATGTAGTTCCGCCGATCATGAAAATGACTACATCCTGAGGCTTGTCCTTGGTTGAGCCGCCACCTTCAATAAATGGATATAGCTGCTGATTGAGTCTGCCTTTGATTAAGTCTTGAAGCGTAGCTTCTAATCGGGGAGAGTGTTGGGTGTAAACGTTCTCTACGCCTTTTAGTCCCTTGAAGCGATCTCTCGCTCCTCCAAAGAAAGATCCAGGCTGGAATAAATCTGGCATTCCACCCCCGGCAACAGTGGAAACTTGCAAGGAGTTGTGATAGGTTAGAAGCTTCGTAATTAGGTTGATGCGATGTCGCGAGACATTTCCGGAGACACCCAGAAGATCCAGCAGCATTGGAGTCGAATTTGATGCATGTTTAGAGTATCGAAGCGCGTAAATGGCAGTCAAGCGGAGCTTATTATCGGCGGGTATCTTTGGGTTTTGGATAATCTGCTGAAGCCTTTTCACATCATTGGAATGGTTGTCTGTGCAAGCGAGACTCTGTTCTAGCTCGCTCACATCCAGCAGACTGTCCTCTCCTACGCGGCGAGACAACTCACCCACAAGAGTTACGTGCTTCGTGACATTGCCTGAGAGTTTGCGGAATTCGGGGTAGTCTTCTATGAAGCGTTTCATATCCGTGATCGATTCAAGCTTTTGTGTCCCCTGTTGTTTGGAAGCAAATTGTTCAACGTAGTCCTTTGCGTTCTGGCCAAGGTCACCAAAGTTGAGGTACATATTCTTTTTGAAGAAAGGATCTTGCTCTTGGGACAGAACGACTTCCTGTAGGTTTTATTAGCAAACCAATAGGACAGGTCGCTGACTTCAGCCACAGCCTACCTTCAGCTCCGGTCTGATGTCTGGCACATCTCTTAGATCCACTCTTCCATTATTAATACCCAGCAACTCATGAACCATTGCTTGGTAAGTCCACTGGGTTAGCAGAGGCGTCACGGGGTCGTCTCTACGGTCTACGATAAGCAGAATTGGTGGTGTATCCGTCTTTCTGAAGTCGAAGAGTTGATCTTCCTGCGTCATATGGTATCGAACTTCTGTCGCGAGCTTCTTGGAAAGAAGACTATTCTTCTGATATCGAATCAAAACCTTCTTTTTCAGAGCTAGAAGCAATGCCATTACACCTTCAGTCGACCTTTGCAGAGAGTCGGTGTTCCATGAGTCTGGGCTTGTACTCCATATCCTGTGATTGGGAAACCCTAGATTTAAGGACATCAAGTCTGGATTGATGACGAGGAAATCCGCGAAGTATTCCTGTACCGCACGTACAACCTCATGATCGTCCGCCTCAGCTAGTCTTTCTAAAGAGGATTTCTTTATGATGTTGCTGAAGTCTACTTGCAGTCAGAATAGTTGGAAGGACCATATCTAAGCAACATCCTAGCCTTACAAATATTGTACTCTCCATACTTGGGCTCCCTGAGCTCTTCAATCAAACCCTGTATGGATTCGGGGGATGGGCGAACGAAGCAAAGGCAACGGAGGTGGCGCATTTTCTCTCGCTTTTGGTTATCTAGTCGGCTAAGTGCAGAAGTCAGCTTGTGTAGGGAACACAGAGATCGATGGTAAGTACTCGGTAAGGTAGACTTCATGGTTGAGAAGAGCGGACTGGGTTGTTGCTGCGGACAATACCGACACCTATACACGTAAGCAACAGCTAGTAATTGTTTTGATAGAGCAGACAAACCTACAGTTTCATTGTCCAGCAAGAGAATCTTCATCTTCGCGGAGGAGGTGCCTGCAGCGCTGTCTCCAGCAGACACCATTTTAGTGATGTAGCCAGAGACGGCTTGTACGATATCCATAGTGAGAATGAACGCGATCGGGGATTCTGATGAGGTCTTCTTCTTTAAATCAACCGGGGCCTTCACCTATCGAAGGGTCCATGTCGTGCTGCTTGGTGGACGAACATGTGGCTGAAGCTCCCACGCACACCTTCCGAACGAACCAGCGTGAATCGGACATTACATAAGCAGCCGATGAAGCCCTTACATTCCGATGCCGATTGCACATCGGGCTATGATTGATGAATGCATCCAACGATTCTAAAGTTCATGATTCAAACAGCGCAGAGAGTGATAGTATGCATGCTAGATTATATCGTCAATTGTAGCCAGGCTCCGTATCAACGCTCTCTGCATCCACTGAGGACAACTCGAACGTCCAGCATCGTCCAGCATCTCCAACGGAATCTTGGTCAAATACCCTGCGACCGAAACGATCACTATGTCTATGCAGTCACTTTTCACAATTCGTATTTGCGACAGTTTGCTGAATAATTCCCAAACGCCCGATCTGTGTGACGTATGCAACATCCCCGCACCTAACCCAGAACCAGAAAGGGCATTCAATGGTGAGGGAGACGATCTGATCAGATTTATCGTTAAATTTGGACAATTTCCCGTCGACTCCATATATATATCGTGGCTGACATCGAGATATCCCTCGAAATGACAAAGCTATTCATGTGTGTTCCCCTCGTACGTGTACCTCGTCCTTCAACATGCTCTGACTCTGGACGCAGCACAGGAGCAACCGGCTACATTGGTGGTGACGCCCTGTACGCTATAGCTAACGCTCACCCTGAACTCGAGATCACAGCGCTTGTCCGAAACAGCGACAAGGGCGCCAAAGTCGCGTCTCAGTACTCCAAGATTCGTCTCGTCTACGGCGACCTCGACAGTACCGACATCCTCACTACCGAAGCCTCAAAAGCTAATGTTGTCTTACATTGTGCCGATGCTGATCATGAAGGAGCAGCAAAGGCCCTAGTTGCCGGTCTTGGTAAAAGAGAGTCTGGGAAGGCAGGATACATGATCCATACATCGGGAACAGGTATACTGTCTGTAGCCGACTTCGGACGAAAATCTTATGGGGTCAAGAATGAGAAGGTTTACAATGATTGGGATGGTGTAACCGAGGTTACTAGTCTCCCGGACATGGCGGCCCATCGCAATGTAGACAAGATAGTATTGGCCGCGGGGACAGAACATCCTAACAAAGTTCATTCCGTGATCGTGTGTCCTCCTTGCATATGGGGACCAGGCCGCGGCCCGGACAACCAAAAGAGCGTTCAAGTTTATCGGATGGCGAGGGCAACTCTGGAACGTGGCAAGGGTTTCCAGGTCGAAGAAGGCAACAATTTGTGGACCGAGGTCCATGTTCAGGATCTCAGCAATGTCTACCTAAGTCTCGTCGAGGATGCCATTCAAGGTGGGAAAAGGGCTTCATGGGGACCTGAAGGCTACTACTTTGCAGAGAATGGTGACTTCGTCTGGGGAGACGTTGGAAGGGCCATCGCCAAGATTGCTTATGACAAGAAGCTCATCAAGACGGCTGAGATTGACAATATCTCAACGGAAGAAGCTGATAAGTTGACCCCTTTCGGCGCCTATCTTTGGGGGATGAATTCAAGGGCAAGAGCTATTCGAGCGAGAAAGCTATTCGATTGGAAGCCGAAACAAAAATCTCTCTTTGAGATGCTCCCAGATATTGTCGATGGAGAAGCAAGAGAACTTGGGCTGACTACAAGTCACGCAATTCAGGCAGCTGGCTGAGTACCTCATTTTTTGGCTTCTGGGCATTTTGAAGGCATGTGTTCAACCCATGAAAAGATATCTGAATCTACTTCACAGTTGCTCGACTTCAGCTACCTCTCCTGCTATATGGGGGGCTTCTGAGCATCTTGAAGGCATGTGTTCAACCCGCAGAAAGATATCTGAATCTATTTCACAGTTGCTCGCCTTCTGTCACCTCTCCTGCTATATTGGGGGCTTCTGAGAGCCCTCTTTAAACTAATTAGATCGATATCCACGACCTTGAAGTTGATTCTTAATTTACTCAACTAGCTACTAATAAACGCGTTTACGTTACTAGTCTCGCGAACTCTTCATCACTCCATCATGATCCAATTAGTCTCTTGACATAGTCTTTTATCCTCATTCTGGCGCAACGCGAGTCGATTCGAATTACAACGACCATACTTCCTTCTTCTATTTCGCCAATCGAAATTTCACCTATTGGGATTAGCAGTCCTTTCGTTGCGGTTCCCTTCCCCCAGTGAAATTCGGAATGGCCACATTTTTAATCACTGACGTTCTAATGTCATTGATCAGCGTTTTCTTCACGAGGCTCGCATCCTTGAATAGGGCATTAGTAACGGTTTAAGTATATTACTGGAGCTGGTGAGAGACTGTCGACCCCTGATCGTATAATCGAAGGAGGATCTGTTGTATGTATTGCAGAACGTCGTCCTCTTCCGAAATATCGTTCAAGGTCTCGTTGTACACGGGTGAATAGAAGGCCATCCATGTGTCAATGACAGGCTATCTCGTTCGATCCTGATGGACATTCAGTCTCACGAACTATTGTTAGAGAATATCTAGAGAAGGGACGAGCGGTCCCTTGCACGGGTATGAAGTTGTAGAGGTGTAATTGTAGATACCTAGCATATTTACATCCACCGTGGACCATTGCAGAAAAGATTTGATCCGTTAAGCCGCTTGCTAGAATAATAGAAGTATTAGCCATTATTCCACGGTAGGTGATAAGACGCATTGCGGTATTTGTAAAGGACAGAAAAAGATGCATTCATATTTATGACCGGCACTGAAAACCCGAATGAACCTGTTTCCACCAGGCTTCCCATGCCAACCGTAACCCGGCCCAATCCTTGACCCTATCGCCCAGACAGAAACACCATTTCAATTTCCAAGTAAACGCCATGCACAAATGACAGAGCAGAGTTTGCAAACAAGAAGGGAAAACCGAGCCGGGCCGATGAATGCAGAATGGGAAACCGAATAAGCGCAACCATTATAATGCCTTTTGTGTGTCTTTTGAGAGCCGAGTGAATGAGGACCGATGCTAGGTAGGTTTAGTAGGTGCTGACTCTCCTCGACACTGAACACAAGCATAGAAAGTTAGCATGGGAAGGACAAAGGAAATTAAGGATGCCAGGTTAATAATGCGAGGTTTCAGAGGCACTCAGCGCACTTCTCTTCATTGGTGGCGGGGGTGGCGGAGGCTTCTTTGCCCTCGATGGTGGAGGTGGGGGAGGCGCCTTCTTGCCCGTGGTTGCAAGCTCTGAAGCAGTCCAGCTTGCTGCTCGTGACATGGCACTTCCTTGGCTGGTTGCGGGACTCGGTGGCGACCGGTCGCGTCGATGGCCATTGGTGCCTGGGTATTCGTCTTCGTAATCGTCGGCGAAGGTGTTCGTTTGGCGGACAGGACGGAGGTTAGCGCGATTCGCCATGATCATGGTCGGCTCAGTGGGAACACGGGAAAGTCGAGGGGCGGGGCTCATCTCGCGCTGAGAGCGGGACGGTCCATCGAACGTGGTGGTGCGGCTGTAAGCTGGGCGCGAGGAATGTCCACCTGGAGATTGAGTGTCGTGGGCAGGGGACATGTTCCGGGATGACAATTTAGGGATTGTGATGCGTGGTTGCTCAGGCATGGGCGGCTCCTCTTCTTGGGCAGTGAAGCGCTCAGCATAGCCCCGCGTTGCAGTGTTGGACCGGGAGCGCGCGGGACGGTGAGCATCTCTGGAAAGAGGTTAGTCGGTGACCCAAAATACCTTGACATGCTTCCTCACCTTGCCGGCCAATCCCGCTTGACGTTCAGAAGAATTTCTCGGCAGCGATCATAGTATGTCAATTCGGCTTCGAGGAATTGCGTCAAGTCTTGAATCATATCAACTTCGGACTCTTTGATATCCTGCATCCTGCGGAAGACGTCCTCGCTCGACTCCTCGAATTTGGCCTTCTGTGACCGCAATTCTTCCTCGACCCGGAAGTCTTCTTTCTTCGCCTTTTGCATCTTGACAAGAGAGGTATCGTAGGCCAATCGACGCTGTTCAAGCTTCTTGCGGGCATTCTAGAAATATGTGAGCTTCTAGTGCTTATCGGAGCTATGCGGGGAGAGCAATGACGCACCTGGTACTCCTTCATCTGGGCAAGAGAACGCTCCAAACCCTCCAACCAAGTGGATGTCGCACTCGAAACATACGTCTCCTGGACGCGTGCCAATCGCTCATTCGCTCTGCCGAGAGCTGCACATTATTAGCGTTACTCCGACGTTGCAGGTTTCGGGGTCAAGTCACGACTCACAGGACAGGCAATTGCCAAATTCTGAGTCTGGCTCGAAGTCTTCGCTGTGTGTGACCATAGCAGAACCCAAGTAGCCACCAGGGAGGGACTTCTCCCTATTGTCACCCTCTTCGCGCTTGGAGAGGGACTTGACGTAGACGGTCATCGACTTCTGCATCTTCTCCATGCCTAGGGTAGAGTTAGCATTGTAACGAGCCTCAGCTTCCGTAGGGATGTTAGAGTGTCTGCATACCTTCGTGTCGCAGGTTCATCTCCATTTCGAGCGACTTGAACTCGTCGGAGAGGCCGGTCTTGACTTCTCCGCCCATCTTCTCGCCCGCCCATTGCTTGAATCGATCGAGCTTCTTGTTGACTAGCATGGTTGCGGTCTTGCGGGCCGAGAGGACAGATTGCGAGAAGTGTGGTTAAGAAGGGGGGGAAGTTACGGAGCGCGGCGAATGGACGGATCCTCCTATCGATACGGGGCGAAGGAGCTCATGCACTAGCAGCGGCATGCGCACGCAGCAAGAGAATGAACAGACACAATAGGGAGAACTACGGCACAATAGGGAGAGTGAAAGAGGGGAAAGGCAGGAGAGAGTGGGCGGACGAGGTGTGCGAAAGTCGAGCGGGGAGTGGTGGGTGATAAGTTTCATGAAAGGGACGCGCATTTCATACTGTTGTTAGCGGCTGCCCGCCAAGCAGGGGCCCTGGCGGCAGGCGGTCTGGGTGGCAACCGCCACAGCAACCCCAAAGAAGCCCTCGACCAAGAGCGCCAGAAGCAACAGAAGCCCATCAGTTTCGGCCGATCCCGCGCGCGCCAACATCGACAACTCTATCCCAATCGTCGGCGTGTCTCCGCCTTCACTTCGTACTCACCGGCGCCCGTTTCACCTTCCCCACAGGCCACACGTTACTCGCCCTGCTAATTTGGGATCTGCCGCCATGCTCAAGCACACGACAGTCCTGCGAAATGCCACACGGCGCCTCTCGTAAATCGCAGCGCCCGATTACCAGCGTTTCAGGCCTGCAGCCTGCACGTCTTGAGCCGCACTTCTTTTGGTGGCGGAAACACGTGTTTGAAGCCTGACGCGAAGCCGACCAGATTAGCCACCCGATGCTTCACTCTTCTCGAAACGTCTCCAAAGGTCCCCCCCCCCAAGCACAAGCGCGCGTGCAGACTTTATGAAGCACCTTGGCTATTCACTTGGCTGTCCATTTGGCTGTCCACTTGTCCGTCGACCTTTGTAGGTCGCCTAACCCACCAACGAGGAACGAGTAAATGATTTACTTTTCCTTCACTCTTTATCTCCTGCCTCTTCTTGCCGCCATCCGCATTTGAGTCTGGAGGTTTCTCTCCCCCATCAACACACTCACATCACGAAAAGAAACTCTATCTTCGGCTGACGGGCATTCAAACTTTACACTACCCCTGTCGCTTCAGCTGGATGCATGAAGTCTCTTTTTTTCACTTGTTTTTCAACTAGGAATCTGAGCAATATCGCAGTGGTGCCTGTTCTCTCCGTTCTCCAAGCCTTCACTGCAAGCTAGCGTAGACCTTTTTTGGGCGAGTGGCTCGTGCGGTGCCAAGGCCTCTTAAACTGTCGCCGCTCCCCATCGTCGCCTCCCTCGGGTTCCTTCACGACGTCAATAATCAATGCACCTATCCGGATGGCATTCCATCTCTCCTTAGATCAGGATCGCAATGTAGGCTGATGTTAGGTTGATATTCGCTCGCTTGTTGAATGCCTAGCGGCTCCTTGCAATTGCATATCCACCTTCAATGAGAACTCTCTATATTCTCTCTGAAATTTGCTGTCAAGGAACGCAGCGGTAGCTTTTTTTTCGTTCCGTGTGGTCGTCTTAGGAGGTGGGCATTAGGATCGCTGGTGCGCAAACACTAAGAACTTTCGGCGCCTGGTCGCGACACTCTGGCACATGCCCTCCATTGTTTTCTCATACCTATTCAACCTCAACTTCTTTCTTCGCACGACTGCCTCTCAGGTCATTCCACATTTCTTCTCTGATTTCATGATGTTCCTTCTGTAACTTTCTGTAATTTCCACGTGAAAAGAGATGACTTCTGGGGCAAATATCGCCTTGTTCACTGTTATCACCACCAACATCGCGTCGAGATCAATTGCGCACCATACGTTGTGTCGAGTTTGGTCAGAATGACGAAATCCCCGCCCTACCTGCCACCAAAACTGTCCCGGTCGGAACCTTCAAGCATGCAGGACGATCTTACACCACCTCCAAACACTTACAAATTACCTATTCCAGCTCAGCAAATGTACCCACAACTTCGCACAGGCCATCTATACAGAAATTTAGAGCAGAGTACTTGTCTGCACGTTGGACCCCTGGAAGTGCTGGGAATTGCGAGGTGGAGGAGCCGAATTCCTCCGCACACTCCAGCCTCGACACTATTCGAGGCTTCTAGGAACATCGATAACTCTGTCAAGCTCACTGGCATCTTCTATAAGCATAGCAACGAGGCGGAATATTGTATGCGGCGGCATGTGATGGGATGAGTGGGAGACTATTCTTCATCGAATAAATATATACATTCAAACACTCTGGCGCCTTGTGGCGCGTTCCATACTGTTCTCTCGCGAAGCCTTACACGTCCCTACTCACCCAATCTTGGAGAGTTAAAGTCGCTGTGAAGAGCTGGTGACCGCCTGCCTAATGCTTTCGGCATCCTGTGCAAATCTGCGTCGTGAATCCATAACTGCTCTTGAAAGCTTTGGCTTACTAGGACTGGTCTATTTGATATTCCAAACTAGCGAAATAGGATTACCTCATACGTGCCCAGCCGTGCTTCGTTCATCGCCATTTCACCAACGTTCCTCCCGCTTCACCGCACGACCCAACTCCACCACACGCACACATTATCCGCCAACATGGCCGACTCAGACTCCTCTCTCTCATCTCCACCTTCGACCGACGACGAAATGCCTGAAATTGTCGCCCCTGTCCAGGCTACAAAGGCAACGCCACAAAAGAAGAAGAAACAGAAGAAGAACGGCACTATCCTGTCCTTCTTCGAGCCTCCATCGCCAGCTCGCAAGAAGCGACCAGCGTCACCGCCGCACGAGATGATTCCGGCTGACAATCCTGACATTCCTGTAAGCTGGAGTCGCGTCAATCGCGTCGTTTTGCGACGTGATCCTCTTCCCAACGGCTTCTATCTTCCACCGCAGCACCATGCTAACATTTCCTTGCCTAGTTCATTATAATGTTTCGATCGCGATTCATGGAGGCCTTCCCGCTCAAGTGTCCCCATTTTGGACCGCAGGATATTGAGCGAGGCGTCGAGGATCCATTGCCCTCGCCGCAAATCGAGAGTCTGCTCTGCGCCCTCCTTGGACTCGTCCTCAATCGCAAGAAGCCTGTTGAGTTAGTCACCCCGAATTCCTACGATTTTCTGGGTGAATTTGGGTCGCGTAGATGGGCCGAACCAACCAGCTCATGAGCGTTTGCTGACTGTGCTTGCAATTCACAGGAAGGGACACTACGGCCGGGCCTTGGAAGAGGCCATCCAGACTCAGAAGCACCAGTGGCCACGCGCATGGAATGGGATCAATCCTCTGAGTGGAGGCCGATCGTTCAATACAATGTCAGCGCCCGAGCGGGTACGTGGTCTTGACGTTGACTCTGCTGCAATTTCTTATGCTAACTACTTGGTCTTCTAGCTCACCCTTCTCAAGTCCCTCATCCTTTGGAGCCTACATAACTCCGAGGTAGTCAACAATCTCATCAAAGAGACGTACAAGGCACGCAACAGCAGGGACAAAAACGACACGAACATTCCTCTTTCTGTGCAACCCTGGGGTCGCGACGGCGACAAGCGCCGATACTGGTTGATCGAGGGCCAAGATGATACTGCATTCCGTGTCTATCGCGAGGGCAATCCCGCGCTGAAGAACATCCCATGGTGGACCGTGGCTGGTTCCATCGACGAGCTTCGCGTGTTAGCACAGAAGCTGGAGAATGATGACGGCACCAAGGAGGCCAAGGCACTGAGTGAGAGGATGCTCAATGCTATCCCGCGATTTGAAGCAACCGAAGAGGTACTTAAATCCTGGCTGCTCTGTGGGCTTGGTACTGACAGTTTTTCAGAAACGCAAGCGCCGCGAATACCGTAACAACCGCAAAGCCGCCTTTGCCCGTCCCGAGCCAGGCTTCTCCCTCTACGAAGGTCGCACTCGTGGCAAGCGAATGAAGTATACATTCTCGGATGAGGAGGAGGATGATAATTCCGATGGGTTGTCCGTTCGCCGATCTACGCGACATTCTGCCAGGGACACTCCAGCGACCGCCGCCGGCCCAACCGTCACCGCCAGTGGTCGACAAGTGAGGACCCGCGTAGCAGGTCTTTATGGAGAGTCATTGCTGAGTGGGCAAACCACGGAGCGGGCTTCGCCAGCGACAGGAGAATACGTGCGATCTGATGCTTCCGAGGAGCCACATCCCACTCACGGTCGATCTACCCGTGCTAATGCGACAGCGGCCAACGGCTGGCCCAAGGGCCGCAAACACATCGAGACATATAACTCTGTTGACGAGATGGACGATGAGGACGATGCATCATCTTCTGGTGGAGAGTGGGACGGAGGAGATGAGGACGATGATGCCGATCAGATGGTCTTGGATGACGATGAAGACGACCTCGCCGACGGGCCTTCCGAGGACGAACTTGAGCCCAAGTCTCTCGTCGTCCGCCTTAGGTATCCGAAAGGAGCCTTCTATCCTTCCGAGACCTCTGTGCTAGCAGTTCATGACCAAGCTACGGTTGCACCTAAAGCGCAGGTCGGCGCAGGTCCAATTGGCCCACCGCTTCCTACTGCGACGCTGGAGCCAGCAGTACCACCGCAGGCTGCCGCCCCACCTCTTCAGCCAACTGCACCGTCTGCTCCAAATGGTATTCAAACACAGCAAGATCGATTCATTATCACTCCGGTCGTGCAAGGAACTCCTCCGCCAGGCGACGCCTTTTCGCTGCCAAAACTCGAGCCAGGTCACTTCTCAGCGCCAACCCCGCCGTACGTCGCGCCGGAAGATGCTGCTCCGAAGCCCCAATTCCCCGTCACGAATCCGGACTCTCATTCCCCGTTCTCAGCTTCGACGCTGCCAAACTTGACACCGGCATCCGGCTGGCAGTAGCTGGACTGGACTGTTGTACAGCTAGTGAGCAGACAGTGTTAACACCACCCACGATTAATTGCACACCTCTTCCTCCACGGCGGGCGTAGTTCATTACCCCAGTTGCCTTCATACCCATCGTTTTCACACCCACTCTTTCCTTCCATCGTGTCGTATAAACTCCATCGTGCATATAGCAATGTAAGCACGTTGGATTTCTCAGAATCAGACAGACCAGGAGTTTCATGGCGTTTCCTACCTTCTGCCCCGCCCTGCCCTACCTTGCCTACCCTACCTGCCTTGCCGCCTACCCCGTCAGAAAGTCTTTTCTTCCCTTCCAACACATTCCATTTCGCCTGCTAGGAGCATCCGGGGATATCTACCTGCCTCCATTTACATCCTTCGTCGCTGGCCGCACGTGAGCGGATTGACTACTTGTTATTGTACAGTATGATAGAATTAAGAACCCTTTCCCCCCCTTCTGCACCTTTCGGTGTACTGGGATGGGACTGGTGGTATGGGAGCCGAGATTCGGAAGGTCTGGTGTCTGGAGGTTCGGGGTTTAGCGGGTTTAGGGGCTCATGACCGGCTGGCAGCTCGTAGGATAGGTAACTTTAGATGTACCCGCCTGAGACGGGATTGAATTGCGAATCGATGTAACGCTCCTTGTCGTGGTGTGATTTCTTTTGGATGAGCCTGATGTGTTGTGATGTGGAGCGTAGATGAGGGTGGGGGAACGATTGATGGACATATGTCCACATGAGATTTTTGGATAGTTGGTTAGTACCACCGGACATGAAGCAGGGTGGAATCTACTCTGCTTAGTTTCCTGTTGGAAAGAGTTATAGAGAGCAATATAAATTTACTGATTTGTGTCTTAATTACATGCACCCTTGTTATACACTGTTAGAAGTGCTGGCGTGTGGTACTGAGAAGCCCGTCCCTTTAGTGCCATGCGCCTACCTTTCGCTCTGATAGATATGCTGATAGCAATGTTTTCAAACGCCCACCTAATACAAGTTTTAAACGTACAATATAATACAGATACAAACAACTCCACTCCAAATGCACTTCGAGCTTTATCTTCACCCCCCCGGCATTGCCCCAGGCATTCCTCGCTGTCCACTCCACTCCCCGCTAAACCTATTCGTCTGTCGACTCTGCTCCCTCGAATGCATATTTCGCTGTTCGCGATCACCACGCCATCGCATCCCAGCGTCCGCAAGATCGCCCCTACGGTCACGGTCCCCGCTCCTGACCTCAGCTTCACGGAGTTTTGCGCCTTCGGCCTCCATACGAGCTTCCAGTGAAGAAGGGACGAAAGAAGCCGGTCGACTTCGTTGGCCAGGGGTTGTTGAAGATTCTGTGTCCATGAGATTGTGGTCGTCGTCAACAATGGCTTCTTCAGGTACTTCTTCACCGTTTTCTCCGCCTCGCGTGTTGTGCTTCCGTGGCCAGAGGCTCGGCAGAATGATCTGTTGGAAGCGGGGTTCTACGACGCGCTCGTCGAACCAAGCGTGGACGCGCGATTCGATGAGTTGAGCGATTTTAGGCACGTCTTGGAGCCGTGAGCGGGAGCCTACGAGCGAGCGGACGGAGAGGTCGAGACGGTAGTCGTCTAGGAAGGTGAAGGCGAGAGTTGTGGGGCGGGAGGGGGTTGTTCCGGAGGAGGTGGAGTGGCGGCGGGGGTTTAGTGACGATGAGGGAGCGGTTGTGTGGTTCGGCGGTTGGAGTTGTGAGCTTGGATTTGAGTTTGGCGTTGGACTGGGGGTGTTTGCTGATGTTGAAGGAGGCGTTGAAGAGGGGATGAAGGATACAGCGAGTGTACCTGAGAACCTTACGACGCTGACAGCGAGTGCAACGGGTAATACCGCTACGAACGGTTTCGGGTAGTTGAGAACCAAAGTCGTTTCTACGCCTAAGGTAATCACATCGCTGAGATCGACATCCATTCTCGCCTGTAGCCTCCCCTCTTCGCTTCCCCCTCCTACACCGAGTCCGCCTCCACTTGCTCCACTAGCCCCAAATCCATCTTCTGCGGGCATGACTCTGCAGTTGCTGAAAATAGGGAACTCGTCTCCCAATGCAATCTCAGTAACCCGTATCTCCCCAATCCAATCCGGTTTACTCCCCGTATTCAGCAGCTCAGTAAGGGACGTCAAAACAGCATCATCTTGTCTTGCATCCGCACGCAACTGCGCAATCGTCTGGGCAACCAGCACATTAAACCAGTCCAAACTCTCCGGCTGGTGGCCCTTCACATTATAGTACGTTTTCGCAAGAATAGTAGCGATACTAGGACCACTACTATTCACAGGATTCCGTATTATACTCCGCGAGTGCTTGTGGCGGAGCGGATTGGTGGTCGAGTTTGACCCGGTGCGTTGGTGGAGAGAGGTCTGGTGGGCGAGGGTGCGGGCGCGTCGGAGGGAGGAGAGGTGCAGGGCGCGGTCATCGGCTGATGGGGGCTCGCCGAATATGAAGAATTTTATGAAGAAGATTATTAAGAGGGCAATGGAGACTTGGCCAAGGAGGAAGCCCTGTGTGAAGGAGAGACTGCGAGGTAAGCGGGGTGGTGGGAGACGGGATAGAAAGAGGGAAATGGACTTACGAGGAGCCTTGGTGGGCGGGAGGCTGAAGGGGGGGGTTGTTCTGCCCCATGATGGAACGGCGAGTCAATTGGATGCTCAGTTGCGCATGGTTATGGTGGACTTGGGGATTGAGAAGCAGAATATTGAGACTTGAAACTTGAAGTCTGCCAAGCGATCGACAGATGTTTGGCGGGGCGGAAGTCATGTGACTAGCAAGGCTGTCAGTTCTCAATTTGATGGCGGAGCCTGCCCCGCCCCCACACTGATCGGGGCGGGATGATGCTCAAAAGACAGCTTACCTTCCGGCCTCACTCATAATCACAAGGAAGTCATGGACATCGACACGGCAAGCCAGAGCCTATCTCCTACTGCCGCATCCCATCACCCAAATCTAAGGCTACCCGCCACTTGTGACCCACCGTCTGAGCACAATCCGCCGAAGCAGGCCTCATGGATTGTGAGTGCTTTCCCCCCATCTCAGTGAAACTAGGTAGAGGATTCGGGGACTCAGTTGCTTACAAGTCCACTCGAAGGTCTTCGGAGCAACTGGGCACATGGGGCGCTCTCTTGTCCGAGCTGTATTGTCACACGGCGACCAGTGCACTGCAGTGGGGTGGACACAGGAGAACACAGTTGAGCAGATGAAGAAATGGCAGGACCGAAATTACCTAGGCCTGCTGTGCGACGTGAGAGTAAGGGAGACAGTAGATGATGTCATGCAAAGGAGCATTGAACGATGGGGCAATGTCGATGTCATTGCGAAGTACGCCCTCCGCGCTTCTTTCTCTAGCTATCGAAGCTAACTGTCCTTTTAGCTGCACGGGCTATGGTATTCCTGGTCATTGGCATCGATGCCGGCGATATCAACTGACTTTCTTTTAGGTGTCATTGGTGCTTGTGAAGACCAAGACGATTATGACCTTCGTAACCAATTCAGCACGAATTTCCTCGGCACCCTCCACATCATCCAGCTTTCCCTTCCACACTTTCGTTCCCAAAACCATGGCCGCTACCTCATATTCTCCTCTACAGCAGGCGCCCTCGGCGTGCCTGGTCTAGGACCCTATTGCGCGACGAAATACGCCGTCGAAGGCTTGATAGAATCCATGTTATATGAAATCGACGTCTTCAACATCAAAGCTACGCTCGTTGAGCCCGGACATGTCCGCCTAGATGAACCGGAGGACTACCCTGTTCCAACAGGTACATTCGCAACACCCGCAGCTACCACAAGCACAAGTGCTACTGGGCCTCCCAAGCCCAAACGATATGGCCATTTTTGGGTCAAACCAACTCCGAGCCCACCCTATTCGACTTTAACGAGCCCTGCAGGACATGCAAAACGCATGGTTCAATGGCTAAATGACAGACAACCTGTTAGCGCTGTAAAGAGTGCAGAATTAGTGTGGCAATTGGGACATTGCAGTTATCCACCACTGAGACTGCTATTGGGGAGCTATGCGGTCGAGAGTATTAGAGATCGGTTGCGGAGCATCATCGAAGAAGTATGAATGGCACCTCGCAAGCGCATTTTATCAACCCCACCTTGTCGCGCAGGCTAATTTCGACTTTGTAGATTGAGGATTGGAAGCACCTATCTTTTCCAGTGCCAGCCGACGAAGCTGCTCCAGCCGATGATGCAAAGAAGAGTAAAAGTGGAGATCCCAACGATCAAGAACAAGAAGATCCACAGGACAATGAATGAACATGCGGGTTCAAATGCTACTCCTAAAGAAATAGGTCCCGCAGAAATGGACCGGGGCCCTTCAGCCATGTGCGAACACCTGTTACTCTGACCATCTTATAAGAGTTGATTAGGTGCCTTACCTGAGCTCCGCCCGTCGATATATGCCTCCCCACTTGCGATCGCTTTCCCCTCCCTCCACCTGCAGACGAGACTTCCGCTAGCGGAACTGGGTGGAAATGATCTCCGATCACGGTCCACCGCTAGAAGGACGGCTGAAACAAGTTGCGCATTTCATCGTTTGGTGATGAAGACGGTTCTTGGATTAAAATACTTCAAAAAGAAGCACGGAGCACACCTGGCGAAGGGCGCCTCGATCAGCAAGGCCAGAGGACTCTGTACTTCCCACGGAGTGAGAAACTCGGTGTCATACCTGCATGTTAAGCGTTGTTGCTCACCATTGCCGTCAATTTCTGGGGACGGTGTCGCCGTGACTCGGCGGTGTTCCAAGGCTGGGACGCTGCTGTGTCTGCATGCCAAGCAAATATCCTCGCCGTTCTCGTGTCATCTCAGCTCTTCCCAAAACATCATTGGGCCTAACGCATTCTGGTTACACAGCGTCGAAATCTACTTTCCGACTGCGGGCCGACCACTCGGTTGTGGCTGGCGCGATGCTACACAAAGTCAACACTGCCCAGTAATGCCCATTTCTTCAATTCAGAGTGGTACAAAGCCTTGCCCATATAACCGCTGAAATCTCCCTCCCTTCCTCCATGACCCAATTGCCCTTCACTACCCCGGCATAGGAATCCCTCTTAACATTGCCATCATGAGAGTAGAATTGTTGCTTGCCGTCTGGGTATGGACCTTTCTCGGCCAGTCGATGCCGTTGAAAAAACGGGATGTTAGTTACCACATCCCTTCTAGCTCGATGAAATCCTCTTCTAACACATTCCCCAGCCTGATCTTGACCCCACACACTGCCCCTCCTTCTGTGCAGGAACCAATTCCTCCTCCGACCCCAATCTCTATGTCTGTGGCGATCCCCGACTCGGTCCCGTCGTCCTCCCCACCAGCCTTCCTCTCGAGGGCATTGCCGGAGCCGACAGCACCTACCACCGCTTCGGTGGCCTATGTCCCGGAAACTTCCTCGCTACTTACACGGACAACAAGACGGGCCAATTCGTCTACCCGCCCTTCAACGGCTTCTCACTATCCACATCCGGTCAGCCAATCATCGCAAATATGACCTTAACCACGGGCACTTTCCTCGACCGCTTTGGTTCTGAATTCGGCACCTTCATGTCTCCCGGTGGCGCGCCGTATGCGCAACGAGCCCTGCCGCCGACGAATCTGAATGCGGCGCCTGGAGCAGCGTTTCCGTATAACTACAGGGTTTACCTCGTGGAGAGAAGTCTGACTGTTCAAGCGGGGCCGATTACGGGGTGGTTTGGGCAACAGGGTTTGGGTCTGCAGTTTATTATGCCCGGGACTATTCTCAGTCTTGTGGATCAGGGATATTTGAGTCGGGTTAATTTGACGGCGGATCCATATTGGAAGTAAAGAGAGGGAGAGGAAGAGGATGAGAGCGGGATAGGGTCGTTAATGGGTGTTACGTGGACGCTTCAGGCGGAAACTAACGACGCCAATGGGTAGTTTTTATTGACAGATAAGATGAGAACAGTCTTCTCTCATGAAAAACACCTTTGTATGATACAACTCTACGTTGGAAACATTACCACATTCAAATGTATATATATTCTACCCTCGAGGAAATTTGAACGAAACAAACATTGGTTTCAGGTTCGCCTTTTTGTCCGAGTCTCTTGCGGTACTACTACAACAGACGTTAACGGGTGTAAGACAGAACATAACAAGGAACTCATTGAAAACAGCACATTACCTCACCCTGTACTCTAATCAGAAAACACTCTCTAATTCTCCTCTAGAAAGACCCCCAACCGCCCAAATCCTCCTTCTGTATCAATATTCGAGGTGCCTAGGGTACTCGGAAGGCACCGACCAGCCGTACCCTACAGAGCGAGTAATTCCTCAACCATCATCCTTCCTCGTCCAACAATCACACCCAATAATACCTACCCAAATACAGTACGCGGCCCCAAACGCGTGATGTGACGTACACAAATAGAGATACGTGCTACGCATGACTTTCTAATCTCCACTTCAGGACTTCAATATATCTGTACAGTATTCATCGGTGTGCATCCTTGAAGGGGGTGGGGGTGAAGGGGAGAATGAGGGAAGGATGGATAGATGTATTTAGGGCACGCACCTCCGTTCGGAACCCCTCTTTGAGCTTCGTGTTTGCCTATTTATCTAGAATCCATATCCATGTTCGAAGAAAAGGGTCAACTTAGCCCAGCCCTACTACACGGCTGCAGGGGCACACCTATCTGTCGATGATCACCCTGACCTCACTGTATAACAATCCACTCGCCCACCCAGCCATGGAGCTTCCAAAATACGATAACCCCCCACCCCGTAACTGGGAACGTGCTGACAGACAAACAGCAATGGTAAAGGGGTCACAGTGCCAGTACCAGCACTTACTCCTCCTGTCCAGTCCCGATCTCCGCGAGTCATGGTCATGTCACACCCCCAGTCCCGGTCATGGTTGTCGCTGGTTTCAGAGATTTCCACAAGGAGACACATGCATGAAACGGCCCCACGGTATTCCAGCATTTGCTCATCATCATCATGCATAGCCGGTGCATGCAGGATCTTCATCCACACAGACAGGGGGAAACTGCTTTAGTTTTCAACGTGGGAAGCTGGGTACAAGGGATGTGGAATGGTGAGATGACGTTATTAGCCTGCTCTGGATTGGGCTGAATTGGGCTGAGTTGGGTTGAGGGGAGTGACTCCTAGGTAAGCTACGGTGCTGGGCTAGATATGGCAGAAAGGAGGTTGCAGAGATAGGTAATGTTGTTGTAGTATTGTGGTTGCTTGAAATGCTACTTTATTCACCCGATGCTGATAGAAAACTTCTGGGGTATCAGACAGACAGACAGACAGAAATGTTGACAAAAAAATAGAGGAAAAATTATGCTTCGCAGCAGGTGATGCCTAATTTCGGACGTGGAGAAAAAAAGCAGAGAAGCCACAACCTTCTGACCAAGACTCCAAAGTGGACGCTGGTCCTGGACGTTGTTTTTTTACACAGCGCCTCATGTCCGTCCCACAAAACATCCGCATTTTTTGTATCCCTTTACTCAGGGATTCATGGCCAACACGACGCCAAAACAACCAACGCTAATGCTAAGAAAAACAAACTGCAGATGCCCGACCGACCACCGTTTCGCCAGAAAACAAATGTTCAGGAAAGAGACTTGGGTATTAGATAGGTAGATAGATATATCGATATTATGATTGACTTTCAATAGCAGTAGGAGAACCCGCGTGGACCTGGAGGGTAGGCGTGACAGGGAACGGGGCGAATTCGCCGTGCTGTTGCGGTGCAACGGTTTGGAGGTCATCCTGTTGCGTATTAGGACGGGATAATGTTCCATTGTCGACGCCAATGTGCGGATCTGGGATCTGGATGTCGAGCTAGAATTTGTTAGCCCTGCATCGGTCGGCGGTAGTGGAGTATATAAACCTACTGTTAGGTACCCTGTGCGCCTCAATGGGATAATCCTAACACCTTCATTCTCGCCAACCTTCTTGTTCCAATCTTCCAGCCACTTCTCTAGATCAGCTAGGTGCCGTTTCACCGCTGTGAGACCTGCATCGTCCCACAGCCAGAAGGTTGCCACGCCCATGACGGTATCTAACCAGGCCCGAAAGCTCATTGGATTGAACGCCCTGATTAGATCATCATTGACTCTCTTAATAATGTCGCGGAACGCATCTTCTGAGACTAGAGGATCCAGGATTTCCGGGTACAGGTTGGCGAAAGTCGGGGCCAGGTCACCTTTTAGCATCCAGTCGCGCTTAATGCGGATGATACGCGTCGTGTCGTACAGAGGGGACTCAAGTGGAACATGCGGATTCGGGTGCGGGAAGCAAGGATGCGAGGGTCCCCATGGATATTCCGATATGGTGTCGTCTGCGTCTGCTTCTCTGTCGCCGTGAGCCGAGGCAGTTCCGAGGCGTTGCGAGTGCATTGAGACCGGACGAGATAGCGGCAACGAGGCACGACTGGCTGTCTGCTTTGAAGGCTTCAGGCCTGCCTCAAGGTCATCGGTGCGAGGCGCCGGTATGGACGCTTGGTCTCCGCCGCCTGCGGGCGGCGCAGGCACCTGCTCCATAGGCATTGGCAGTTTAGGCGTCGGCGGCTGCGACTCAATTGGCAGGCTCCTGCGATCACGCGGAAGGCCGATGCTCGTGCGACCACTGTCTCCACCGGTGGAACGTTCAACGACAAGAGAGGACGGCGCAGGGCTCTGACGGCTGCGACGCTGCTCAGGCAGGGTCAGAAGAGGGTACTCGTCACGGCCGTCGGTTGATCTGGGCACGCCCTCGCCGATCGAAGGGTGTTGCACAGGGACGTTGGGCAGAGCGAGGGTCCGTGGGGACGAGTTGACAGGATTCCACAGACGCGATGCAGGTTGGCGTGGGGGACCGTTGTATAGCGAGCGAAAATTGAGGTTGAAAATGCGGTTTGTCAAGCTCCAGCGGGCGGTCAGTGTCGGCGCGGGCGCAGACGGACGCGATGTCGACGAGGGCGAGTCGTAGGCCGCAGGAGACGCCGTTGTTGCGGGCGGGGCGAGGATTGCGGAGGTGATTGTGAAGGTGAATGTAAGGGTGGTGATAGGGTTTCGAAGGGGAGCGCGGAGGTTGCCCTTGCCGACGATGGTCTGGGCACAGAGGGCTGCATGAGTGACCAGCAGCAGCAAGAGACAGGACCGCCAGACAGCACACCACAGAGCCCTTCTTCTTGTCGCAGACGCAGAGCGACAGAGGCGTCGGCGGGAACGGGAAAAGAGCAGTCGGATCGTGGGATGGGATGGCTTTTGTTTCGCCTGCCAATTGTGCCGGCTGGGGCTCTATTTTGTGTCTCAAGCTGTGCGGCAGGTCTGCAAACGCCTCGTCCAGAATAGGCCTGCCGGTACCGTCACAATGTCGGGATGTGCCTTCTTTTTGAGCTCACGACGGGCTCGTGTCAGTATTGCTGGCTCTTTTGGCTGTGCACGCCATTCGACGCCTTCTTCACACCCCCCCCTGCTCGCTGCAGAGCACCGGAAATCCTAACTTGGGTCCATCAATGCCAGCCTCGGGGCTGTCTGAAAATCACTACCCTTATATCCCAGCCCTCTGTTCCAAGTATGCCCTCTGTCAGTCGCCACTCTCCGCAGCATTGGTCGCCCTGTGAGCAGATAATGTAAAAGCAATCTGGCAGGCTAAGGGCACAACGGGCAGCCAAGTGACGTTGGTAATGTTGGTCATGGTCAATCACAAAATCAGCAACGCGTTCTTGGGCGCTAGTCCGCAGCTTGAACGCCTCAACCGTAACCGGAACCCAGGTCCACGAACCCGGAAGCCCTCCGCACTCATTTAAAATTTGTCCATGGTTTCTGGAAGCTCTGCTGAGGACTCTCAATCTTATGAATCTTATGCCGCGCCCTGGCTTGTGCCAATATTCTCCACTTCCCTGATCATCAATGACTAGTGCAGCCGGCATTAACCCTATCCTCGGGCATTCACTAAATGTCATGCCACTTCCTGACATTTGCAGGCCCACCCTCTCGTCCGTGCACGTGTGTCCTATACAGTACTTCCTCGTGACAGCATCTCCCTGTGTTGCTGCCTCTCTATCTCCGGCTGTGCCGGAACATGTTCTACTTCACTTGGGGAAAGCTCTTGCAAACTCTTGAAAGAAAGTAAGAATCACCAATTCTACAATGCACCAAAAGATCTGTGTGATATGACTCAATTACAATACTAGAAATTATGTTGCGTAGGCGGCTTATAGCAGCGCCATGTCTGCTACTATTCTATCTCGATATAAGGAATGCTTTTGTCCCAGACCGTACCTACCCATGGAGCATTGAAGATCCCCCTAAATGCTTTATCCCGACATGCATTCCATATCTCGTCGTCCCCCTTCCCTGTCTTCGTATAAAAGCAAGAATAACGCCGGGTCGGTGGTTCCATCAATCAATACCACCCTCCACGATGCAAATCCCACGTATTTGTTACATCCTAGAAGTACAGTTTCGGTGATACCTACCAGGAGTCACCGTTCAGATGGCCCCGTCACTGTGTTACGCCTGTCGATTCGCGTTTGCTTGCAGTCGCCGCATAGCTTCCCTGTGGGCGTCCATCATCTCTCCACTACGCATCATGTTGCCGACCATCGCATCACGGTATGTTTCTGCCACGGTCTGCTGTTGCTTCTCCATCTCTTTTTGTCTGATGTCATTAATCATCGCCGCTCGACGAGCCTCTTCACTAATGGCCACAGCCTGGATTGGTGCGGTGTCTTGTCGCATCGACTCTCTCCAGCTTGCTAACATAGCTTCACGTCGGCCTTGGTCTATTCCAGATTCCCGTTTCGGCTGATGCGAGTCAAACGCTTGGCTCTGGCCCCCCACAGCCCAACCACTTTGTCTCCGTGGCTGAGACGCCGAAGGGGGTTTCTGGCTCTGGATAAGCTGTTTCCGTTGCGCCAGGGTCATGTTCTCTTGATTCATTGCTCGCATTCGCTCCGCCAAAGATAGCTGCTCACTCTCTAACCTGACGGCATTTATCGACGATGTGTCTTGTCCTGCCAAGACCAAATTCGGGGCTGAGGCATAGGGAGCGAGTGGCTGAGATGTAATCCTGTTCTTGACTAGTGATTCACGTTGGCCCATCAGCGTATTACTCGGCATGGATGACACTATCGGGTTGGGGTTCGTTCCAGCCATTTCTTCGATGGGTGACTCGACTAGCGTCTGCGAGAGGAGGGGTGTGGAAGTATTCCGCAATGTCCTTAGCTTAGGTTGGGAAGTTGATCGAGGAATGCCTCCAGGAGCGAAGGCAGATGGAGGAACGGCGGGGCTTGTGAGTGTCACGGCAGAAGGTGTACGTGACAAAGATTGCGGTGTTTCAATCTGTGAATATCGCGACATATTCGAACTTGGCCGAATTAGGTTGCTATCACGATATGGATTACCTCCCGTGGACCCTCTCTTAGAGTTCGTGTAAGTGATAGGTTGTGGTTGAGGCTGAGGCTTGACCAATTCGGCGTTGACTGGGGCGGCGGCTTCTTTAAAGCCATGCTCGATTGCAACACCGGGTGATTCAGGCTCAGGGAGTTCGTCCAGGTCCGGTTTCTCAGCGGCGTCCAAGTGCTTTGCCCACTCATTAGTTCGATACGAGAGCGCAACCTTAGACAGTTTGTCGGGCAGAGCTCCTTTCTTCAAGCTGCCGACATGAGATTCGGTTTGAGAGCTTCCAGATGGAGACCCCGACTTCTTTGACTTTGTTACCTCACTCTGTACCCCATCTTCGTTAGTAATAGAGGCCACGGTACCGGAACGTCGGCGACGGCTACTCAGAGATTCCCGTTTCACCCGGTTTGCACCAGGCTGTGGATCAGTACTGACAGTCAATGACTGACGGCTGGCGATCCCTATCGGTGTGGCTACATCTCTTGCTTCAACCTGCTCTGCACTATGGCCAGCTTGCTCCTCAGACGATACCGCAGTCTCCTTCCGAGAATCAGTACTGTTCGATTTTGAATGCGATACGCCTGTGTTGTCAGCACCGTTCGCTTTAACATCAGTAGCCTCAGCTTTCTGATCTGATGCACTCTTTGTGTCTTCCCTTTGCTTGCCCGTCGTTTCCACCTCGACGGGTGATTGAATTTCATCTTGTGCGGAAACAGCGGGATGGCTCGTTTGTTCGACAAGTTTGGATTCTGATGGCCATTGGGACCCAGAATACTCTGATAAAGATACATCGTCATCGTCATCATCTAGCGTAGCCGCAACTGAAGAGGCCCGGTCATCCTCAATGTGTGGAATAATCAATGCT
The DNA here is from genome assembly GCF_010093535.1 of Lindgomyces ingoldianus. NCBI lineage: Eukaryota > Fungi > Ascomycota > Dothideomycetes > Pleosporales > Lindgomycetaceae > Lindgomyces > Lindgomyces ingoldianus. Next base: position 190,108 of record NW_022985217.1, on the reverse strand, counting down.
TCTCGAGATTCAGAATTATCTGAGTATCTGCCGGTTGATATCCGCTTTCGGGCCGAAGTTGTCGAAAATCGTTTGGAAAGCCTTACATTCTGTAAGGGTTCGGTTGTTGACTCTGGAAGAGCAGAGGTGGATGTATTGTCACTGTCTTGGCTCTGATCATCTTCTTCTTTTGGTGTTGTGAAGGGAAGGGGCACTACGACTGGAGGTGGTGGAACTGAAGATTGGAGCGAGCTTCTCGTTGAGGCGGTACGGGGAAGGCCAAGCCCTGCAGATTTAATCTCTACGGAACCGCGAGCGCTGTTCGGTGTGGCAGTCATGCCGGAATGCCGCTTCGAATCTCGTTTCTTGAGTGGGATCGGGTTTCCTTCAGCATCGATTTCTTGAATCTCGTCGTCTTGAAGTACAGTGACGGTTACAGATGAACCTACTGCAACCTGCTTGCTGGAAGGCCTCGAGACGCTAGTTTTGATGCCACTTGGTTGTGTCGACAAGTCAACCATCTCCACGCTGTCTGACCCCGAGTGGCGGTTCTCTCGAATGCTAGTGGACGTCTTTGGAAAGCTACTGTTAGAAGAATCCACGAGGGAGGCTTGCTGGAGGCTTTTATCCCCGTAAGTGGCCTCCCATTGAGCCCTTTCTCTGGTGAAGTCATCTTCAATTTTCCGGCCAAGCTCTTCCTCTTCTCGCTCCAAATTTTGGGTTTGTTCCAGTCTTGCAGCAGCGCTCTTCTCTCGGCGTTCCTTCACGAGTTTCCACAGCCTCAGCTGGGAGACGAGGCCAAATGCACATATGAGGATGACACAGGCAATTTCTACTCTTAGAGCTTTGGTGATCGGATATGTGTTGGTGTTGAGCGGGAAAGTATTTGAGTTTAAGCCTGCAATGATCAGCGAATCATGCCACAGAATTAGGTAGACAACACGACGTACCCCAAAGATAGAGCCAAAACTCTTTCCAACCTGCGCGGCTAAGGCAGTCGATACCAAGCACCGTGATTGTTGCCCCTGAGAATGATATTGAGAAAATCAGGCCGTAAGTACGTGTATAGTGACTGAAAGACAAGGAAAAGCCGGCGAAACTCATGGCGCCAATGAAAATAGCACGGCCGGTTGTTGAAGCAATCAAACCGCCTTCCTTGAGGGTCAGGAACCACATGCTAAGACAAAATCCACCTAGCATGCAGCCTAGACCATCAGTAATGTCTGAAAAGACGAGTGACAAGGCACCAAAGATTAAGCCTGAAAAGAATGCCGCAACGAAGAAGGCCCCTTGCACGGCGTCTGTCACTGGTGGGCTCATAAGATACACGATGAGTACCTGGCCCAATCAGTCTATCATACGTCAAGTTGAAACAGGGCCAAACGTACCGTGACAGAGAGACTGGTTAAATACGCTGAGGAGAAGAAGATGTATAGCCTAAGTGGTCTTAGCCTAACCATTAACAAACTTAGATTGGTGACTATACCATTTGTTCTTGATACCAATAACGGTATATACAAGTCCAGATATCAATAATATCGCCCCCGTTACTCCCATAGCGGGGGTGATCTTTGGCTGAATGGGAAGAGGGTTCATTGATTTTGCTGCTGTAGGCGTCTCGCCTTAGTGAGTTATCATCGTAAGGCTTGCGGGCGACTTACCACCAGCATTGGATGGCGAGGGTTCATTGGAAGCGGTTATCACGGGCGCTTGGATGACAGTGCTTGGAGGCAATGAATGTGAGGAACTGGCGGCGGCATTGCTCGAGGCCTGAGAAGCTTGCTCGGATGGGCGAGCGGTTTGAGATTCCTTCACCGACGAATTTATAGAGGACGTAGCGGCCGATAACGCTTGTGAGGACTCGGCCTTGGAGGGTGTAGGACTCGCAGACGGCTGGGAAGATGGGCTCCCATTTTGTCGCGCAACCACAGGATCTTGGATCGCTGCGGCATCGAGACAGAAGACGAGGGCAGAACAGAGGAGGAGATATCGAAGGGACCGCATTGTGAAAGGGCGGGGCTTTCAGCGTCGAGGGACGGCTGCCATAAGGTTCACCTCGACGTGGGCGGTTGCAAGAGTGAGGAGAGGGTCGGTATCTAGGAGGGAAGGCGCAATGAAGGTGGCACGATGACGATGGAGATGAGGCGCAAACAAAAGAACAGCAGGGGAATGGTAACGACAGACAATTAATGATTAGGAATTGGGGGGGGGGGGGGGAGGAGAGAGGCGACGAGAGCACAGCTAATTACTAGTAGTGATGCAAGAGAGATGCAGCATCTGCGCAAGAGGGGGCCACAGAGAATGGATGTGGAGAGCGAGCAAGGGTGCCAATCAGCGATAAAAGCAATCGACAAGTGCCCAAGCAGGATCGTCAATTGGTGCTGCAATCAGCAAGAACTGAGGAGCTTGGACTGCATGATTGCTGAGGTAGGGCAGGCCGGGGGCATGGCAGGCGTCAACCAGAGTCGCTCATCCGGAACTCCCCCCTTCCTGCGAAGAGTTTGGTTCGAAGCTTCTGGGAAATTGCGCTCAGCCACCAGCAGCCCACGACCTCAAACTGTCTCTATTCTGTGGACAGCGGCAGCCGAGAAAGCCGGCGAGGGAGCTCAGCCAGCAGGCAATGGGAACAAAGAAACACTGAGGGCCAATGGGCGCATTACAACGCAGAGACAGAAGGGAGAGGTTGATGAGCTGTCCAAAAACATGTTCCGGGGATGCAGCTAAGTCGGGAAGCGTCAGCTCCCTCCACGACGACACACTCACAGGCTGCTGAGAAATAGTTCGAGAGACTGGATATGAAAGGTGTGATCTCGGGGGCCTGCACGCATGAAGCTTGCGCCTGATGGGATGTTCATGAAGGTCGGAAGAGCGACGCGTCCAACAACGCGCTTTTTTCACGAAGCGAGATTAGACATGGGGCCAATCAACAACGGTGCGATGCGGGAGCCAGTGTCGACTTGTGGCGTCTCTATCACGCCAGTCCCTTTCAGGGGCCGGCATAGCCGTGCATAAACCGGCTGTCGTGGGGAAAAGCTTGGAGCCCTGCATTAACAGTGACGACGAAACCAGCAGATCCGCGGTTGCCCTGCTCGTGTCTCTGCAAATGTCATCTATTCGAATCTCATATTGCCACAAGAATTGATTATCTCTCGTTTCTCTCAACAGCAGGTGGAAGTTAGTCCTGGATGTGGAGCCCGCGGAAAATAGCAGCAACCGGCGTGAAGAAGATCGCTAAGCGAGCGCCTCATTCAAGCCGATCAAGCAGATCGACTGCGCTGGCTTCGCCAACACCTCGGATCCGTGAATGGCGGATGGCGGAATCTGGCCTCCTCTGCGCCCTCGGTCGGATGACTTTCGTGGGGGATAATCCTGGTTGCTACAAAAGCACTGAAGATGTGCATAGTCACCGACCTGCCTTGGTAGATCAAAGTTTGAGTACGATGTGTTGGCCTAGCAGCCGGGATGTCTGAGGGGCCGAAGGCATGTACTACCAAGCCTTGATGTGCACTCCTCCACAGCTTAGTACTACAACGTCTCGCACGTTCTTTTGCAGACGCTCATGCTTGTGGAACTTCTAATATATCTTCACAAACCAGAATTGCTTGTGCTGCGTTAACTCGAAATTTCGTTGCCGATTGATCATGGGGTATCAAGGCGTACCCAAAAAGCACGGAGAGATTGCTGGATCACTGGTTATGCATTGTCAATCGCATCGAAAATAGATGACTGTGCAGGTCTCTCTTTGCATCGTAGACGCAACTCTATCATACTCTTGATTTTCAACTGCTGCAGCTACCTGCATGGAGTGAACGCCCGGATTGTGCCTTGGCTGCATCGCAGATCTGTCCCTCAGGCATCAACCAAGCAGCAGCTATCGACTGCGCCGAACCCGGCTGCCACGCCGCCTTCCTCGCTTTGGTTGCCTTTCGTTCGCAGAAGGTACCCAGCCTCCCAATTCTGGAGTACCTCCCCCGCGTCTCCTCCAGAGCCATTTCTCCAGAGGCATACCCCGTACACTCCCAACTCTCCAATAACCCCGCCCCGTTGGACCTCACCATTGCGGAGGATGGCGTTCTTCAATACCGGTGGCTCGATCATTTCCATAAGAATATATGCCGGCCAGCTCTTCTCCGGGAGGCTTTCGAGGAATAAGGGAATAGCCTTCCGGTAGATGTTATTACCTCCACCTTCTCGTTGAGGCTTTAACACATATCGACTCGCCGATTCCGGGTCTGTTGCCAGCTTCCTCGCCTCAATTCCTGCCTGACTCTCATCCAGTGGGTATATTGGAGCAAATGTCGCGAGGACGCGAGAAGCTACGTTATCTTCTGGCAAGAATTGCTTCAAATGTGGTGAGTGCGGGGTTGCAAGAACTTGTTGGATTTTCTTGCACCCAGCAAGATGAGTCAATATGCTCGGACATTTAATTGCCCTACTCCGTTCCAGGTGGAACCGGGCTCTCCAATCCTCTGTGCGTGGGTAGTCGTCGGGCGAATATCCGGCGCGAAAGTAGACAGTTGTGACTTCGTATGCGGCCGAAGGTATGCTTGGTGGTACATACACTAAGGTTCTGTCGGCCTCTAGCCTGGTGTCTAGGAGAGTTCGATGAAATGGCAGCCGAAAGGAACGCACTCCACCTTCTGCGAGAAGAGCATATTCTAGATGTCGTTGATCGAATACATTTCTCTCCGGATCTTGAACTATGAAGAGCACACACATGGGGTGACTGGTCCGGGGTGACCCATAGGCGCTGTGTGCAGCAGCCAGTCCCTTGGCTAATGAAGAGCTAGAGTCACTTGGTGCCAAAGAGCTCTTTCGGAGAATGGTAGTAGCGGATACTGGATAGGCATCAATCGTGAGGAGATAGTTGTGCAGAATAGAGACCTGCGATGATAACCCTCCGAATGAAGAAGCTATCGTATTGAATTCGACTTGCTTAAGACCAATGGAAGGAGACGCAGTAGAAGGCTCAGAATGAACCATATAATCCGAACGGAATAGGCCAAGGGACAAGTCCTAGACCTGTAAGTTTAACATTAGCACCTGACGCATGCACTCACCTGTACATATCCTTCTCTTTTCACCTCAAGGTGTGTCTGCCAGAGCTTGCCCACAAAATCATCAATGCCGATCAGCCTAAAAGTGTTCGTCAGTACTCAACAAGTAAGAGGGTTAGCTCATTCAAGTATGTTTCAGGTGACCCGAAGAATCAGTAGGGATGAATGGTTGGAGACGCCTACTCTTCTACTATGGCTTGCAACCATTCCTCGTCCCGTGCAATTGCGGAGTAGAGTTCATTGTAAGCCTTTTGGATTGCAAGGGCTTCTTCAAAACAAGCGCGCGGGAAGAGACTTGGAAAAAGAGTTACTGGCGCCGTAGTAGCTAGAGCCCCGGAAGGATCCTGGGATGTGGGAACAAATGATGGGGCTGGCCGGACTGCTAGACCATGTGCGATAGACCAGTCTTTGAGGTTCGACAGCAGATACTGTTCCTGCGCTGAAGATAGCTCCGGAGGATAGTCCGGATACAACGGGGGCACCATGATTGGCGATGTGTCTGCTTCGAGAGAGATGAAGTCAGACAGACTCTTGAAATGATTGTTAAGCACTCTCCGAGGTTCGGCCCTCCGAATTTTCAAGCTTCAATGTAGATGCGCGACAGGCTTCTTAACAAGTTCAGATCTGATAAAGATCAGGATACCATACTCTCTTGATCACCTTCTTACAAAGGCAACTCTAACGAGTATCTAGATATGTTAAGTCCATCCTACGCAATTCCACGTTGACGAACCCCGCAGTGAAACGTGCTCACGCGTCTCCATGAATCGTGACCGCGACTGTGGGCACGGGCCTTCTGCTTCGCCACATCTACGCCCGCCCCACATGTTTGACCTCTTCTCTCACGACACCAACTCCAACTGCAGCTCCAGGCATGCAAATGGATAGGGATGGACTAAGGACGCAATCCATCTCAAAGGCATACTGTAGGCCTTTACGCTCTGCCCAGTTTCAAACCTGCAACGCTTCTTCAGCTTCACCGCTGCCTATTTAATCGAGTACCACCTCACCCGTATCCAAAACTGGCTTTGGATCTCAAATGTTGGCATACTTGGCGCTATGGCCTCTACAGACCCTTGGCTCTGGTCTGTTGATGACGTTGTGAATCAGGTCTGCCATTCCCAACGCCTCTTTGAAGCTGCCGGCTGGGGTCCTCCAAACTGTCCTGATCCCAAAGTATTCGAAGACGAACTTCGGGGCAATGAGATATCTGGCGCGGCTTTTTTAACAGGCATCGATGACGATTTCCTCAAGCGTGAACTCAATATTCACGCACTTGGTCGAAGGCGAGCCCTGCTTGCCGTCGTTGCGCACTTGAGGAATCTTTCACCTAAGTATGCACTACAAGCTGTCTTAACAGGCGATGGCATCACTCAAACCCACATTCCCATAAGAGAACAGCACAATTCTCAGCCCCATTTTAATTCACACGAGATTATGGTCGTGGATGGAAGTGGACGAAAACGTAGAAAGATCGAGCCATTTCACTTGGCCTCATTTACGCCCCCCACCGAGCCCATCCCCGCGGCCAAGAGTTCTAGCGAACATGAGGATGACGATCAGGATAGCTTTAACAATGATGTCGAAGAAAGCGATCGTTCTGGAGAAGAAGACGAATCCCTCGAGGACAGCGAAGCTGAAACGGACTACTCTTGGAGTGAAGATCTTGATGTATACGATTTCAATGACGCAGACTCCGAAGAAGAGGCTAGCGAAGACACCCACGCTGAGGAGGGGCAGCTCAGCAGGGCGCAAGTTAATGCAATTATGGATGAGCGCATTGCCTATTACCAGCAAGAATGGGAGCTTCGAGAGCTCCCTGAGGAACGGCGACAAGCATTTGGGCGCTGGAACCGTCCTGGCTCTCCAGGCTACAGAAGCTTTTATGCTCGATTAACTAAACGGGAAATCGAAAAGTTCCGAATCAGACTTCGCACCGTTCGCCGAGACATGCGTATGCTCAGTTGGAATGATGAGGATGCACTTCGACAGCTTTGTTCCAGTTTTGAAAATACAGTGTATCAGATGGAAAAAGAGAAATTCAATCTCCAAATATTTCTCCGTGACTCTCCCCCGCCCAAACAAAATATACCCCGGGCGCCCAAGCCGTCTCGAAGACAACCTCAGCCCATTGATGAAGAGGGTGAAGAGGTCACTGATGACGAGGACTCCGACATTGAAGAGAATTTCATGGATTTGCACGACTTTATCGTCAGCGACGAGGAGGATGGAAGTCTTAAGCAAGCTCCCAATTTCTGCCCGGCGTCAGAGCTAGACAGCGTAGTAGGCGATGATTCCAGTCCAGTACCACCAGAACCTTGCGAAGATGAGGGCAGAAAAAGACTTTCAACAGCGGGTGATAGAGTGGAAGTTGATAGCCCCGAAGAAATCGGCCAAATGCCATTTCACACTGTTGAGACCTTTATCGACCTCGGAGATTCCTCTGACACACAATCCAACTGTCTTTCAATGCCTGACTCAACATCTCAGAAATTTGCTCCAGATATCTTGCCTGCCACGACTTTGCTTACCTCAAATCCCGCCCTAGCATCCGCTGAGGAGATTGCCCAATGGGCATGGGGCGAAGTCCTGGAGGATGACCACGCCAACGAGAGGACCCTGCTGAAGCTTCTATATGAAATGGGCGAAGCTGGTCGCACCATGCTCCGCAACCGCATCTCCCAAATTAGCAGAGACAGTCTTATGCGGGAGATTAAGAGGTGCGTCACAATGTTTGCAGAGGGAGAGAACAAAATGGAAGGGATTCTGCGTGATGATCTTACTAAGATCATCAAGCTCACTAAATTATTTCTATCCTTCTACTTAAGGGGGAACTACTCCGAGCAAGATGTTGCAGATGACGACATGAGAGAACTCCAAGAAGTTCTCAAAGATGGTTTAGACTTTGATTTGGGGTGCTTTTTCGACCTCACTGAACAATTTCTGGGGACCATATTCCAACAAACACCGAATTCCGCCTCGAGTCAAGCTCAATCACGAGCCATTCCGCTAGCGCACACTGAGATAATTACCATCTCAAGCGATGACGCGGACGAACGGCCGAATCCAAAGAAGCGGAAGAAGAAGCCATCTCAATCTGCCAGGGAAGCAAAAAAGAGACAAAATATTGCACACCAACGGCAACAGGATCAAGCTAGTAGCCAGCATTTATTGCCACAAGATAACATTCATACGGTGTCATCAAATCCTAACGATATTATAAGCACTGGAACACATGGACAAACTATCTCTCTGTGTGCAGAATTTGCGCATAGCATCAAGTCTCACCAGACCGACGGAGTGCGTTTTATGTGGAGAGAACTCGTGTCCGCTGGAGAAGACGATTGTGGTTGCGTCCTGGCACACACTATGGTATGAATTTCCTGGGGACAAATTAACTTGACTGTGCTGACTATGTACCTCCTTGGCAGGGACTTGGAAAGACTTTCCAGACCATTGTGCTCCTTACTTCCATCGCTCTAGCTGCATCTACTCCCACCACCCGAGCTCAAGTTCCCAAACGATTAAGAGAGTCGAGAACGTTGATCCTAGCCCCAGCAATGATTGTCCCATATTGGGTGGAAGAGTTGAAGCGGTGGACACCAGACTATGCTAAGCGTCTGCTCGGCCCCGTGAGGAAAATAACGTCTAACATGTTGACAGACGGACGTGTAGCAGAAGTGGATAAATGGTCGAATGGTGGTGGTATCCTTGTCATTGGATACCACCTTTTTCGCAACCTCTTCAACGGCGAAGGCCTCGAGGATGAACTGACGCGCTCTAATGTTCATCGCCAACTCAAAGACAGTGCCCATATCGTCGTCGCCGACGAGGCGCAATTTATAAAGAATGAAGACGCTAAGATCACCACTGCAGTGAACCAGCTGCGGACTACAAGGAGAGTTGCATTGACAGGCACCCCACTCGCCAACCACATGGAGGAGTACTTTTTTCTTATTGACTGGGCCTCTCCTGGATATCTCGGGAAGCTGCAAGATTTTCGATATCAGTATAAAAACCCAATTGAGCAAGGGTTGTATGCTGAGAGCTACGATGGGGACTACCGACGAGCGCTCAAGCGGCTTAGGGTTTTAGAACAAACGCTTGAACCGAAAGTCCATCGACGAGACTTCAGGGTGCTACAAAAAGACCTGCCGCCGAAACTAGAGTTTCTTATAACGCTTCCACTCTCCGAGTTTCAAGAGAAGACTTACAAGGTATTCGTAGAGATGCAACTCAAAGGCACGGAAGGCAAAAAGATCAGCAATGCCACTCTTTGGGCGTGGCTCCCAGTATTGTCCCTCCTTTGTACGCATCCTATGATTTTCTGCGACCGGCTCTTTAACCGCCCCAACAAGTGGAAGAAGAATATGGAGGCTCTCAACGAAGGGGACGTGAGCAGTCCTTGGGACGTTGAACAGAACGGCAGTGTTGAACAGAATGGCAACCTTGAACAGAACAGCAATGTTAAAGAGAAGGCAGCTTCACTGGATGAACAAATGCTTAAACGGCAGCGAGAGATGTTCGATTCAGCATCAACCGAGGTCATTCTGTTGTCAGCCAAGATTGAAATTTTGGACCGAATTCTTGACCATTCACGATCAGCAAGAGATCGAGTTGTCATCTTCAGTCAGAGTCTTGACGTCCTTGATTTTCTGGAGGCCCGGTTCCTAATGCAGGGTAGGACTTTTATGAAGCTTACGGGGTCGACTGCTACATCTAAAAGGCTCGACGATGTTGATAGATTTAACTCCGGGGACTGTGAAGTATATCTCATCTCTACCAAAGCCGGCGGCGTAGGCTTGAACTTGACTGGGGCAAATAGAGTTGTGATTATGGACAGCAGGCATAATCCTCAAGATGAAGAACAAGCGGTTGGTCGTACCCACCGAATTGGCCAGCTCAAACCCGTTTTCGTGTATCGACTCACAGTTGGAGGCACATTCGAGGACAAACTCATCAACAATGGTCATTTTAAGCGCCAACTCGCTCTTGCTGTGGTCGATCAAGAGCGTCCACGCCGTCAAGCATTCAAGAGTATCGATTACCTGATGGAGCCTGAGCTAGTAGATCAAATGGACTTAGATCATCACCTCGGTTTAGACTGTGAGGTTCTCGACAAGCTCATACAATCCCCAGACACACGCAACTGGATTCGTGTCATTGAGAGGGTGAATCTGCAGGACCCAGATCTTGAGGCTCAATTAACAGAGGGGGAAAGGAGAGAAGTGGAAAGTGATGTTATTCGTGAGGAGAGAGCGCGCCGTCTGCGGAGTCAGACGAGGAAAATGCAGGCAGCTGCTGGTTTAGCTTTATAGTCTATTAATACCCTACGTGAATGAGGTGAAAATGGAAGTGTCGTACTTGAACTCTGGTCAATTTTGTGGTATGTCTGCGAAGGATTGGATTTTGACTTCGGTGTTTAGGAGTTTAAGTAACGCGGGGGTAAACAGCGAAGTTTTCAGAACGAGGCAATGTACATGCACTTTCACAATGCTACCTTTCGCTGCTCAGTTTTTATAGCTCTCAGACTTGCCGAAGAACAGGCTGCTAAGCATGCAGCTACAATCCAGAAGCTCTACGGTGTTGGGGAGTACAAGCACCCTTGCTTGCTATTCGTGTTCGGCTAGGGACGCTGTGAATACGAAAAAAATACCAAGGCCCAAAGTACCTGGCTACTTTCGTGTACACCGCTACGTCCGGCTTTGTGGTGATGAGATTCATGCTCTCCACACTCGGCACAGGGTGCTGCATATGTATCAGGAGAATGCATCTGATGGGTTGTCAGACCGAATTATTTCCTGTTGATCCGCAGCCAGAGCACAAGTTCAACTAAGCGCTGGTGAAAAATGGCAACAGCCGCAATTGCTGACGATTTTCGGCAGAGTGACCGGGGAAGACAAGACGGAAAGTGCCATTCACTTTGCTTTCAGTCTGTCCGCTTCTCTCAGGACTTTTAATATATTGTGAAAAGGAGTTATCGGGAGGCTTTGTCTTCTGCCGAAGCTGGAAGAATTAGCCAGCCACTTTGCGGATTGGCTTGCCGCTTGCTCGTCAAAAGTAATGCTTCTCGAAGTTTGACCTCAGCAATAATATATGGTCTTATTGTCTCGGCGCCGGAGAATTGGTGGAGAGACTGAGGTAGCCAATCATACGATGGACATTTGAAGCCGATTACCGGCCGCTTCGCTTCTCCGCATTTGCATATTAGAATGAATTCTGTCCCTCTGACTTAACCCCAGACTCTCCCTCGCACCCGCCACTCCTACGCTCACAGAACTGCTCAGACCTACCATTTGTACCCCCCGCCGAACACCCATTGGTCCAAGATGGAGGCGCTTCTTCGCCAGTCTAGGTCCATGTGCCCGTTCCTCTCGAAGACTTCCCCCGCCACGCTCCGTTCCCTCTCCACGACGGCTGCGGGTCATCATGTGTCCCCCGGGGCCGGCAGCATGTCGAATTTACAGGTCCTTGCCAGGCGCTGCCCCATCATGGGAAAGGCGCTCGCTGTCCAGAGCGCCCGTACTGGCAACAGCGCTCTCGCCGGAGCTTTCGGAGGCGCGCGTGCTTACCATAGTCGTGTCTCTCGAGCCAAGTTGCATACTTCTACGCCAAAGGAAGCGCAGGCTATGGACATTGAGAACCTGCGCGCCAAACAAGGTTAGACGCTCCAACCCTATTGCGTGATATTGCCTGTGCGCCACTCAAAAAGTAAAATGTGCTAACTCGTCGGCGCAGCAGTTCCTTTTCCTCGCCCTACCAAGCAGCCATCAACTGCTCAACACACTCCTGTCGGGGCCCCGCCGACGCCGAAGCCCGCTAAATTCGACTACGATGGCTTCTACCAGAACGAGCTGGACAAGAAGCACAAGGACAAGTCGTACCGCTACTTCAACAATATCAATCGTCTTGCTAAAGAGTTCCCTCGCGCTCATATGGCTTCGAAAGAAGACAAGGTGACTGTCTGGTGCTCCAATGATTACCTGGGCATGGGCCGCAACCCGCAGGTTTTGAAGACAATGCACGAAACTCTGGACACCTACGGAGCTGGTGCCGGAGGTACTAGAAACATATCCGGTCATAACCAGCATGCTATGGCACTCGAGGGCACTATCGCGAAGCTCCATGCACAAGAGGCTGCTTTGGTGTTTTCCTCATGCTACGTGGCTAATGATGCGACTCTTGCAACCCTCGGTAGCAAGCTTCCCAACTGCGTCATCTTGTCCGACAGCTTGAACCATGCCTCGATGATCCAAGGCATTCGTCATTCGGGTGCGAAGAAGATGGTGTTCAAGCACAATGACGTGGCGGACCTGGAAGCGAAGTTGGCCTCAATTCCACCTGAGTATCCTAAGATCATTGCTTTCGAGAGTGTCTACAGTATGTGTGGCTCCATTGGGCCAATTGCAGAAATCTGTGACCTAGCGGAGAAGTACGGAGCCATCACCTTTCTCGATGAAGTCCATGCCGTTGGCATGTATGGACCACACGGTGCGGGCGTTGCCGAACACCTCGATTATGAAGCACATTTAGCTGGCAAGCCCCGAGGAACCATTATGGACCGTGTTGACATTATCACGGGTACACTTGGAAAGGCGTATGGCTGTGTTGGTGGTTATATCGCTGGTTCTGCTAAGCTGGTTGATGCAATTAGGTCACTCGCCCCGGGATTTATTTTCACAACTTCACTCCCTCCCGCAACCATGGCAGGCGCAAAGACGGCCATTGAGTACCAGAAGAATTATCAAGGTGACAGGCGCCTTCAGCAATTGCACACTCGTGCCGTCAAGGAAGCACTGAATGCGAGGGACATCCCCGTTATTCCGAACCCTAGCCATATTGTCCCCGTACTAGTTGGAAACGCAGAGGTAGCGAAGAAGGCTAGTGATCTCCTTCTGGAGCAATGGGGCATCTATGTTCAGGCTATCAACTATCCCACCGTCCCTGTCGGCCAAGAACGCCTTCGCATTACTCCTACCCCAGGCCATGTCCGTGAATACCGAGATCACTTGATCGAGGCCTTTGACAGTGTCTGGGAGCAGTTGGACATCAAACGTACTAGTGAGTGGGCGGCTGAAGGAGGCTTTATCGGAGTAGGCGAGGCTGGGAAGGAAGAGGCACCTCCTCTTTGGACCGACAAGCAATTGGAGGTCGACATTATCATCAATGAGATGAAAGCAGGCCAGGATGCCATAGGCGTCCTTGAATCGATCCTCGAGAAGGAGCACCAGGCTACCGCGCAAGCCATCAGCGCCGCTGCTTAATGCAATTTGGCTGGATTGGATACGGTGAATGGTCTGTTCACTCTTTTTTCAATGATTTGAGACCTTTGCCATCACAGACTCAATGTGAGTGATAGTTTTGAAATATAACAGACTCGATCTTTCGACATGCGAAGAACTTTAACGAGGAGGCGATGGGTGTGTTCCCTTGTGATTGTTCTTAAGCAAATTATTCCATAATCTCTATATTTGCGTGAAAACAGCATATGCGATTTGGCTCCTTAGAGCCGCGCCTTTCACTGTCACTAGGTCACCCGGAGATGCACGGGCCCATATCTTGGCACTGCGCCGCGCTCCAATCCATCATCACTTCACGCAAGGCTCCTCTCGACAACACCGTCTTTGACCATCGTCAACTCGACCCTGCATCCACTCTTCCCCCCTCTACTGCCATTACATACTGGCAATTTCCTCCTCAGCGCGCCCCGCACACCCTGCATCCCGTGCGCGCTTCCGAAATCTGCGTCAAACCTGCCGAGCCTTGTGTCGCGATCTCTGTGCATGCTCCTCGCGGAATCCATCCAGTGTCTCGCCGCCTTGGGCTCTCGCGTGTAGGAGAGCGCCAACATGGCTCCTGGCGCGAAGCGGAAGAGGGGCGATCGTACTTATTCTCAAGAGAGCAACGACAGCGGCAGCCGGCCGTCACCGCATCGACCCCAAAACCTTGGGATTGCCCATGCACACCAGCAGAACAGCAATGGCAGAGGCGGCAGGCGCAGCAGCAGAACTGGCCGTGGAGGGTCTAGCACTCCTCATAGTCCGACCGTTGCGCAAGCTTCTCCTTCCGCCATGTCACCTCCGGCCATGGTTCCCCCTTCTACGAAGTCGCATCCCGCGCACCCTACCTCCGCCCAAGCTTTACCGTCGAACGACAGCTCCTCAGATCTGCCAGATTCCCCCTCGGCACCCAAGTTCAACCTTTATCTCACACCAGAACGAGTCTCATCATGGAGTGGAGCAGGACGGAAAGCCGTCGTGGAAGATGGTGTGGCTGCCCAGGCTCAGGGCGACATGCTCACGCTGTCGCTTCTCTTTGAAGAGCTTGTACAAGCATGTGTAGATCAAACTCTTGCTGCGGATGCCCTTGGGTCGACAGTACGAGAAATCCTTGCATCTCCCGCCTCTGATGCTCTAGATCCTGCCTCGATCTTCCTTGACACTGCAAGTACTCTCATGGAGGCCGGCACTGCCCTCACTTCGCTCAAGCCCATGCTCGAAGCTTCTGGTGTCGATCCTATGAGGATGCGCGGAGAGCTCGACACAAATCTCCTTACAGCTTTAAACCTGGTGCGCCCAACCTTCTCGAGGGTAGCCATCCGCAAAGCCACCCATGCCCTCTATCGACAGTCGAATTACAATCTTCTTCGAGAGGAGACTGAAGGCTACTCCAAGTTGATCACCGAGTATTTCACCACGGTTCACAACGAGCCTCCTAAAGTCGAGGTTGTCATAGATACTTTCCAGAGGGTGAAAGCTCTTATCGGAGCCTTTGACCTCGACGTTGGGCGGGTTCTCGACGTGACTCTTGACGTCTTTGCAAACCTGCTCGTCAAACACACTCGGTTCTTCGTCAAGCTCCTTCGACTGAGCTCCTGGTGGCCTGATCAGAAGGTGCCGCATGGTATTGAGTGGGAAGAGCCGGGGGTCTCTGCCTTGCCAAGGTGGGCACTGCCGACTTTTGCAAATTGGTACTACACCGAGGATGAGAAGGAGGAGCAACTGCGACTGCGTGAAATCCGCGATCGCAAATTCTGGAGCCGCATCGTGACATCGGACATGACCTTCCGGTCGACAAAATCTGGCCTCGACGCATATTTCGAGCTCGGTGCCCGTCGGATCATCGGAAGCCCATCATTCAAGGCCGACACAGGAACCTCGACTGGAGCCCCAAAGGAAATGCCGGACTTTGAAAAGGTCCAAAAGTGGTCTCAAGAATGGATGGCTAATACGAAGACCCTTCCTCCCTCAGGAAACCGCATTGCTGCACAGCTTCTCGGCTTCAAGCTCCGATTTTACGCCTCCGACGCTCGCGATGTCCACGACACCCTTCCTGACAACCTCATATACCTTGCGGCCTTGTTGATCAAAATTGGCTTCATCTCTCTTGTGGATCTGTATCCTCACCTATACCCCCTGGATGAAGATATGCCAGCGCTCAAAGACAAATTAGAAGAGGCGAAGAAGGAGCAAATCAAAAAGCTTAAGGGGCAATCTGGGAACGCTTTAACAATGGCCGCTCCCTTGTCGGATGACACCCTTCCTGTGCCGGTTCTAGTAACAAGATTACGAGAATCAGAGAGTAAACCATCGTCTAAACCGGATTCCGAGCGAGCCACTCCAGCTCGAGCGGAGGAAGAAGTTGCAGAAAATTTACCAGAACCAGTAGATCAGAAGACTGCACTCTTACGAAGTTTGCTTTGTATTGGAGCAATCCCGGAAGCACTCTACATTCTCGGGAAATTCCCTTGGCTGCTCGATGTCTACCCAGACCTACACGATTACGTCTTCCGCCTGTTACACCATTCTTTGACCAAAGTCTACAGTTGGTCGCGGCCTTTCCCTTCGCATGTCACAACGCCTAAGCAAACGCCTATCAATGGCGCAGGGCCTCATGGCCCGCCCCGTACAAGTGACTATCCACCACGCCGGACACTACGCTGGGCTAAATTGGAGGAGAAAGACGCTGGCGATGGGATTGACTACCGGTTTTATTGGGAAGATTGGCTAGACAACGTACCCATCTGTCAGACTGTTGACGACGTGTTCAAGCTCTGCGACTCTTTGCTAGGCCTTGTTGGTCCTGAAATGGGCAAAGACCCCATGCTTCTGACCAAATTGGCACGAATCGGAAAGAAGAGCCTCATGGAAGATAATTCCACCAAAAATTTGGGTCGTTGGACACTCCTCTGCTCTACCCTGCTTGGGCCAGCCTTGACGTTCTCTGGAACAAATCCTGGGGCTGTGAATGAGGTATGGGAGCTTTTCAAATACTTCGACACAAAGACGAGGTTTATTATTTACAAAAACTGGTTCACCAGCCGCTCCGTCTGGAAGGAGGGTTCGTCTACTCAAGTGAAATTCCTCGAGGTCGACGCTGAAACCAAAATTCTCATGAACCGCATCAGTAAGGAGAATGTGAAAACAATGGGGAAAGTGCTGGCCAAAGTTGCCCACGCTTGTCCTGGAATAGTTTTCGATAAGGCAGCTGAACGCTTCGAAAACTACGGCAATTTTGTTGACGTTCTTGTCGAGTGCTGCCGCTTTCTCACCTACCTGGGTTATGATTGTCTGACGTGGTCCCTCACTAACTCCCTCAGTAAAGGCGGTCGACAGGCTGTTCAGGCAGATGGTATGTTGACTAGCCCGTGGCTCAAGAATGCTGCAGAGTTTATTGGCAAGGTATGCCGGCGATATAGCAACATGGACCCTGTACCGGTGCTTCAGTACTTCCTGGATCAGCTCTGTCGTACAAATCCCTCCATGCTGGCAGTACTCGAGCAAATCATCACGTCTATGGGCGGCATTGGGTCATATGTTACGCTTACCGAAACCCAAGTCCTCGGAATATCTGCTGGACCTCGTCTGCGTGCCTTCACCTTGGAGCACTACCTTGGGGATCAGCAGCATCTATCTAGGCCTTCAGCAAGGCGTTTGATGCGATCTTTAAAGAGCTCAGGACTGTGCAAGAATATTCTTATTGCGCTTGCTATAGAAGTCCGCAAATACCTCGCACGAAATGAGATCGATGACATGCCCCTGAAGGTCCTCGGCATCACCCTCGACAATCTTTATTCGGGGTTCGCCCAATTCCTGGATTTGCTTCGAAGCAACCTCCACGTCAATGACTTCGACGCAGTAATTCCTGGGGTGGTAGAGTTGATGGAAGACTACCGCGTAGACCCCCCTTTAGCTTTCGCAATTTGTCGCGAGAGCATATCCATGCGTGTGAATGCTGCCAGAGCAGAGGGAAGATCTAGCCCTATGAAATTGAGACCTGAGCCCAAGAACCCCCAAGCTAATGGCGACGTCATTATGGGAGGGACAGAGGGAGAGTCGGCGGTTAAAGTCGACGCCGCTGCCGCTGAGTCAATTAAGATTGAGGTTTTGGAATCCCAGGATGTAGAGATGAAAGATTCCCTAAAGGTAGACGATTCATCTACCCCGAAGGAGAGCAGCATGCTATCAGCCAATCCAACTCCATGGCGCTCAAATTCTGTCATTGAAGCTTTAGCCGACCAACTCAAGACTACCATGCCAAAGCAATTTGGGAATCATGTGTGCCTTTCTTTTTATATCACATTCTGGCAACTATCACTGGGCGATCTTGTCAATTCCGTCAAAGAATACAATGCGGCACAGAACTATTTCGCGGAGAAGGCGAAATCAATCGATACCCGCCGCGACGTCAGCGTTCAAGCCACACGAAAACGCGATTCCGAGAGGCAAGCCATGACCGACTTGCTACGGGAGGCCACAGATGGAATGACTGCAGTGAAGCGTACTGCAAAGCAGCTACAAGAGGAAATGCATCAATGGTTTGATCGTATTCCAATGGTAGATGCTCGCACAGACGTTCTTTACGACACAATACTTCAAGACTGTTTCCTGCCCCGTATTCAGTTATCGTCGCACGATGCCCAATTTGCCGCCGCCATGCTAAGGTTCATGCATAGCAGTGGTGTGCCGGGTTTCCGGACCATGAAGTTACTTGATCAGCTCTTCAGGTTCAGATTCCTGTCTAACCTTTTCTACATGTGTACCTCACGAGAGTCTCAGAACATAGGTCGATTCTTAAACGACATCCTCAAAGAACTCAAAACCTGGCACACTAGCCAAGACAATTATACCAAATTTGCAACAGGACAGAAGCGCCTCCCTGGCTTCGGCAGAACGTTCAATGCAGACCGCACGCCTATTACCTTCTTAGATTATGAAGACTTTAGGCGAGTCTTGTTCAAGTGGCACACAAACCTATTTCGGGCACTTGAGTCTTGCTTGAAGAACGAAGAATACATGCATATTCGCAATGCCATCAACGTCTTAAAAGCTGTTGCTCCCAACTTCCCGGTCATTGATTCCCAGGGCAAAAGCCTCCACCAGCAGGTGCAGATTATGTCTCAAACTGAATCAAGGGAGGATCTCAAGCTCGCGGCAATGTCCTTGTTGGGCGATTTCAAAAAGGGTGAAAAGCTTTGGGTTCCTTCGCAGACATTCCACCATGTTCGGGTAGGCCCCAATGCCCCCAACGCTGGAGGTCGTGTTACTTCAGAACAACCAACAACACCACAGCCAGTCGAGAAGACCACTCCGAAAGCTCTCAATACCACCGCGCCTAAGTTCACCCCAAAGCAGGTAACTCTAAATGGTGTCTCAAATTCAGACGCGAAGCCCTCCAACGAACACGAGGACGGGGAAGTCGAGGACGAGAAAACAAAGACTGCCACTGCAGCAGCGAACACTGAACCGCGCTTGAAAGGTCCCGAGCCCCGCAAGTCAACACCAAATCCAGTTGAACAACCGCCTACAACCCCCTCACACCAAAAAGAGGCAGAGCAGCTCAAACTCCGGAATGCTCGGCCAGACACCCATTCATCCAAAGCATCGACTTCTCAGGGTCCACCACTTGCACCTATGCTAGGCCGCCCAGACAGCAGAGGTACCATTCCTCATCAGCCCACATCTGTTACGTTGAGTAGAGTTCCCCACGCGCTCCCAAGTAGACCGGATGCCCTGCCTCCTAGGGCTCGCCCAATCGATCGGCCTGGTCCTGAACCTCCCACTCAGAGTAGGAACGATCCTCGCAATAAGGCTAATGCCGAATTTGGCAGGCTCGACAGGCCTACAGATAACTTGCGTGAGTCTTTTCCAGACCGACGTGAGCCTTCTCCACCAGGACGCCGTCTCCCACCACGTGCCAGAACTCCAGATAGAGCGCCGAACTCGATGGATCGTCGCGATCCTGGCTGGGGTAGAGACCCCAGAGAATACCATGACGATCGCTCTATGCGGCCACCTCCTCGAGATGGTCGTGGTCCACCGCTAGGTCGGGGCCCGAGTTGGCCAGACAACTCTAGGGATTTGCGAGATCCGAGGGATCCGAGGGAGCTGAGAGATGCGAGAGATGCACGCGATCGAGTTGATCCTCGCGGTCCTCTGCCTCCGCCAGATAACAGTCGTACCCGGGTTCATTCTAGCACTGGAAGCACAGATGATACAAACACCTATCGGCGAGATTTCACTCCAAAGAATCCTCAGGGCGGAGATCGTGCCGGCCAGCTTCCTCTCCGTCCTCCTATTGACCGATCAACAACAAATGTCCCAGTGCCTGCATCAGATAGAGCACAATCCGCCGGTGATAGGCCACTTATAAACCCTGATCGCGCTGCTTTCATTGAAGGGGATCGAGGACGGAATGATCCATTTAGATCCGAACGGGATAGCCGCCGTGAACGAGGCTCACGTCCCCAGTCCCCACGCCGAGCAGACGATCGCAATACTACGTCCTACCATAACCGGAACGAAGTTGGTCGAGATAATCGTGATGATCGCAACAACGAGCGTGGCCAGCATGGCCGCGATCACCGGGAGGAGCCAACCGGACATGCTCCCACTGGGCCACGTGGAGGCCGCAATGAGTTCACAGAATCTCCAATGTCTACTCGAGTGACTCGAGAAATGTTCCAGCCTTCCCACAGTTCGAGAGTGTAAGCCATAGAACTCATGTTTTCCAATTCGCTTTACTGACATTGATGAAGATCCCAATCCCAAGACCCCAATTATGGACGTCTCAAGCCGACTGTCGACCCAATTCCATCCGGGCCTCGAAGTAAGGATTTCTCATTCCCCTCTCCCAGGTTTCAAGGCTCTAATTATGCTAATCTAGACTTAATGACGGATCGCCGCGATCAAATTCGAAGGGAGTCTGCTTCTCATGAACAAACTCTATCAACTCCTCCTCCTCCTCTCCCACCTCCAACTGGCCCGGCTCAACAGGACACTTCAGGTGTTCATCCCAGTCGTTTAAACCAGATCCATGGCCCCCCGCTTCAAACCGACATGCCTCGGGCTCCATCTGGTCCCCGTAATGCAGCGAGGACACCCCACGGCCCTAGCGCTTCACCATCAACCCGTGCTGCGCCCACAGGTCCCGCGTCTACGGAACGCAACGGGAGGACTCAAGATAAGAGTTCCACGCGGGCGCTAAGCAGTTCCTTCAATCAGGGAGCCCCAACCGCTCCTGGGAGTCTCAACGATCGCAACGCTATCGATCGTGGAACCTCGATTCGTGGCCGTGGTAGTCGTGCCAGTGGTCCAATTGACGCCCTGAACATGCCTAGTCCAGCCGGCTCACATTCCCATCCTAGCACTCCCAACACTACTCGTCCTGAAGGACCTCTTTCGAGATCCGACCGACCTGAGCATGCCTCGAATCGGCCTGACAATCATGCCCACGATGATGGTAGAGTGGAGTCACGCAGTAGCAGAGACGGTAGGCGTGGCGACCGTTCTGGACGGCGCCGGAGTAGATCCCCAGATCGAGGTGATCGTCGGCCAGATGAGCGGAGTGCTCGGAACGATGAGCTTGAGAAGGTCACTGATCGAGAGCGTGGGTCAGGGAGGGAAAAGCGTGGTGGGGACGGCGCGCGACGTGATGGGGAACGTTCAGCGCGCGATGGAAAGGAGAGGCGCGACCGTGGTGGGCGAGAGGAGGGGATGGGGTCCGGCAGGGGTGAAGACACGAATTCCAGGCGAGGTCCCAACCCAGCTCTAGCCGGACCTCCTCAATGGACAGGCGATGGTAGAGGCGAGATTCGGAGTGGCGAACCTCGGGTACGCACCGGCGGAGACAGGAGGGAGGATCGCGACAGGCGAGGCGGCAGGGATGATGGCCGAGATGGACGGAAACGAGCACGAGGCGGCGATGACGCGGCAGTACACAGCGACAACAAGCGACCGAGGCGATCGGTGAACTAAGAGGCGGAAGTACGATAAAGACTTCATAGGGCTGTACCACTTTTCCTACATTCAACGGATCTGTAATCATGAAGAGCGTTCGGTCAATGGCAATGGCGCATACGGCATTTGAGAAGAGAAGGGTCAGTCAAACTGAACGGATGCACTACCCGATTCGATTACACCTACACTACACTACCACCCTTCTATCCTGTATTCCATCTCCAAAATCTCCCTCGAAGTGTGTGTCTCTTTTTTGGTACGGTACGGCATTGCATGCATGGCGTAGAACAGGACATAGGCCCGACTTTCTCTCTGGACACCTCCCAGCTACAGTCACAGTTTTGCAACAATAATCACTTCTCTACTTGTCTTTTTTCCTGTCCACCTCTACCAAAAGTCGACTTTTCTGGTCTGAAAACCAGAGCTTTTTTGGGTGGTCATGCAGCAAAGCAACTGCTGTACAGAATTAGCACCTCGACACAGATCCACATCACATCACATCCCGGCGTTTTATGGAAATTTGTGCATTTGAGGTGGATGGGAGTCTGATAATGCATTTCATGGTTGATGAATGATAGCATGGATTGCATGGAGTTTTCCAGAAAAGGATAACATATGATACGATATGATACTAAGATACCCCACCTTCAGCGCTCTGGCATTGCCGTGTTTGGAGTCTAGTCTAGCGTTGATGGCTACGGGCGGGAAGGTTTCTGTACTTTGTGATAGTGACTGCGATAAGAGTATGTGCGGGTGTGGGGTAAGATTTGTGTTAACATACTTGATGGATAGTATGGTTGTATATTTGAGTAGTGGGTGTGATTAGACTTTGTGAAATGTGTGAAATGTGTGAAATGTGTGATGATGTGTAATGGTGCTGTGTCCTCGTGCATTAGTAGTCAAAAAGGATGAGTGTATTGGTGGGAAAAGTATTACACCTAAGCATCTTATCACATAACAGAGATTATGATAGGGGTAATTTGGGTCAGCTGTTGGCATCTTGGGAAGTTCTCTAACTCCAGCGAGGGCCTTGAGGAATTAAACATCCCTGTTAACATTTTGTGGCAGGTGCGAACACGCTTCAGATATTTGAGGTACAAGTGTTGACTGCGGAAGACGCAGACCGTGGTTGGCGTCCCAGAGGCCGATGCGGTAGATGTAGGAGAGAGATTGTGTGTTTAACATTCTTGCGGTTTATGAATGAGGGCTTGCTCTGTGCCGATGACTTGGATAATTTATGGGAAATAAGAGAGTATTCCATACTCCTGACCACTGCTAGAGCTGAAAGAGTGCAAGTTCTTTTGATGAACCGAATCCAATCACTTCAATGGAAAGTATTTAGATTCTCAATCCTACATGCTTCTCATTTGACGATCCGCTCCCCTAACCCCCAGTCCATTTGAGCTCCCGCTCCTTACTATCAGTGAATCCTCAGCTATCCAGATAATTACCCAACGGGCTATTTTTCTCCGAGGGATTGATCAAAGTTTGAATACAGGTTCGGTCCTGAAGGTTGGTTAGTCTTTGGATCCTCTAATCCGTAGTACGCTCCCACCCGCAAGCGTCTTCTACAGCTGGATTGAGATTCATCGAACGTCCGCTTTGGGCGAACGTTTCACTCTAACGGTCCGGCCTTTCGCTTCTTCTTCTTCTTCTTCTTCTTCTTCTTCCACCTTTACTCTAAATGTTGATAACGATACGTGCGTCTGAGATAATAATTCTAGCCTCAATTGGGGCCAGCGTGGCCAACAGTACGTAGTACGTTACGTTTGAGCTTTTTTCTGCCAGTAACTTCTCAATTTGGTAGTACTTTTGTACGTAAGCAGTGAATTGATTAGCAAGTACGTAACGTAACAGTAACTTCTTAAAATCCTTATACTTTTGTACTTTTCGCGAGAAGTTTTGTCAGTCCGGGTCAAAATTGTTCTAGGAGAAGCTTTTTAGCCTAGATGAAGTCCCCTCCTCCTCCTTATCGCCCTCTGTCTCTAGCTTGTTGGGACGACTCTGATAAGCAGGAGGATTAGGATGAGGCTGTACGCCTGCTGCGATAGAGGAATTAAGACATCTAGCTTATTGTAACAATTAATAAGATAGGCAATAGGTTGGCAAATAGGCAGGTATAAGATAAGGAGCTTTTCTAGGGCAAAAGTTAACTATTTTTATAATTGTTACTCTAAAACGCGACCTTAAACAAAGCTCCCAACGCGATGGCTAATGGGGTCTAAAAACAGGAGGGAAATCTCCCAAAATATGACTTCTCTGACCCGTACTACGGGACGTACTTGGCAATTCACTGTACAAAAGTTACGTCTCACATTTTAACTACTTTTGTACTCCTCACGTGATTACTACGTTCACGTAGTTACGTTACGTACTACGGACTGTTGGCCACGCTGATTGGGGCTTCATGAGTCCGAACGGGGATCACGACCGTGTAAGGATTTCCCAAGAACAACTTGTCCGATGGCAAACCCGTTGTTGAGTGGCCTCGACGAACACCCACATGCCTGTCACCTTTCGAGCCTATCCTCCCAATTGCTTACAGGACGATGTCGGCAAATTTGTTATCTACATCCATCTGTAGACCACATGGTAATTGAGGATCGTAGATATGCTCAGGCAGGGCATCAATCCGAACAACTAACCGGGTTTTGGACCTGACAGGACTGTAAGCATATGGACTTTGTTGGAAAGATAGAATAGTGGCGTTTCTTCGAATAGAACTCAATACTTCAACCGACTGAAATTATTCGTTGTCCCTGGAACTTATTATAGCCTAATGTAAAGCCTATCCTCTAATATCGGCTCAATGACTTGTGAGGTACATATCCAGCCAGCCTACAAGAATACAGATCACAGTGTGCAGTCCTATATGGAGCCGAAATAATCCTAAGTTGGCACAGACCCGAGGAAATCGTTTCTTAAACTCCTGGCACGAGGGTTGGGGCAATCTCCCCATAGACAAGGCATCAGGCGCCTAGGATCTGCGGAGCGGCAACAAAGATGACAAAAGTCGCTGAGGAATCTTCATCTTCACGGACTGCCTTTTGGGAAATCCTGTGATGGACGGTCCAATGCAAGAGTTCGAATATGAAAACCGTTGTGCTTTAGGAGCCTAACCGGTAAGTCGGGGGTTGGCGTCTCACACTACTATATATATCTCACAGCACCTCGGACCCTCAGTCTATTGCATATCACTTCTCTCATCCCTCATGTCCATGCAAGGCTACATGGTAGTATGTTAGGTACTGCTCTTGTGGCGTCAACATTATCGGGCGACTCTCAGCTATTAGGGTGGAATATGTTGTGGAGGGCCTTAGAGTTAATCCGAACACTGAGGAAGAGGTATCCAAGCTCTTGGGTAAGCATAGGAACATATGCCTTCTTCAAGTAATTCAAAGCAATTGTTCCCCCGCCGTTGAAGTTAAGAATCCGACGAGCTAAACTTAAAAGGGTATAGATTGTCGGGTACCGGACTCCTTTTTCTGCACCAACATATGCCCCCACGATGCACGAATCCAATCACAGCCGCTATACTGTAGTACTTCGTTTTCCAAAGTCCGCTATGAAACCAAACACCCGCGAATTAAAGAGAGAGCGAAGTCCATGATTCCACCTCAGGTATATGACCCAATATCTTCCTCTACTATCATTTCAAATTTGAAGTCTCTCTTTCACTCTAGCTATGCACTCCTTCCAATTTCCTCTCTCGTTTCTTCCTTTCGTCACTTCCACGGTTCTTGCAGGCACAGCCTGCTATCTCCCCAACGGTGACCAAGGCACCGACATTCCCTGTAACTCCAGCGCTCCCGTAAGCACCTGTTGCAAAGACCTCGATGCATGCCTCTCCAATGGCCTCTGTAAATGGGAAGTGACTGAGGACACTGGTGTGAGCTTTGCTCGGGGGACTTGCACGGACCAGACATGGACAAGTCCGCTGTGTCCTCCCATGTGCCACTATAGTACGCATACCAGACCCTAGTGCGAAAACGCATACGGGTGAACAAACAATACAAAGTCTAATTCTCAGGACGGATAGACAATCTAACAACGAATGACCCATCGGCATACGACTTCCGTCGCCACGGCGTCCAGGTCTGGGAATGCGGATCTCAAGGCTTTGCCAAAGAAGCTGCGTACTGTTGCGAGTCAGAGCATGAGAGCCAGCGGTGTTGCAGTACTTCGAGTGCGGTGTTTCGTCTCCAAGGTGCAACTATTGGGCCGTTTACGGCTACTGCATCTAACGCTACTTCATCCTCAAGTTCGAATTTTACAACCACTCAAGTTATTACATCTATGACCAGCGTGCCCAAAACCGAACCTACAAGAGCCAGAGCTAGCTCTACTACCACTGCCAGCGTTCTCACCGACCCCTCATCCGAGCCCACAACCACAGCCGTCAAAATTGGCGCTGGGATAGCTGGGGGGTTGGGAGGTATCATCATCATAGCTTTAATTATACTCCTATTCCTTCGGCAACGACGACACAACCAAATCATCCACTTTCTTCAGCAACGCCAAAACACAGACTTAGGCCCAGGTGCGGACTGTAAACCCATTCCCAACGACTTCAACATCTCCAGCAAACGCCATATCTCCATGGCTTTCCATCCCGTTGAAGTAGAAGCGCACTCCAGCATACACGAGCTAGACAGCACCCGTTTTCACGAACCCGACAGCACTTTTGTACTCGAGATGCCTGAGCATTGGTAAAAGAAAAATAGGAGCGACCTTTACAGACAGCATATTACCGCATATCACCAGTGGACAATATGGAAGAGATAATTTCGTTCTATGACAATCCTTATCCATACGAAAATTTATGGAATACTAGCGATATCACATCGCTGCCCCAGGCATCTAATTAGATTATTTTGACGGAGATAGTGCGGGACGGGCGCTAAATAACTGTATTTATCCCTCCCAAAGCACTTCGGAATAACACCAAGATAGGAGTCTCGAGCGGTGTGAATGGTTTGGAAGAAAAGAGAGAACCATTCTTGTCGACGACTACATAGCACAGAACAGAATCAGAGTAGCGTCAATTTGTTAGACTAACTCCAAGAGTTACAGAGGTCATGACGAAAATTCCATTTTCTGTCCTAAGGTAGTTACATTATTATTATTATAGTCTAGCTTATATGCCAACATGTAGCAAAACACCATAGCAACCTCAAATTTCCGTTTTGCAACTCCTACTCGGAGTCACAGCCTATGAAACACATCTCCCCCCGCGATAAACAAATACGTAAACAACCAAACCAAGGAAACACGACGGTTATCTAAGCAAGACGCTAGTAGATATCCCCCCGAATGTTCCGCGTTATTCTCTCTTTAATAAAGGATCTGGCTGAAATTCTAGCGCTCTACACGCAAACCCGAATCCGATTCACATGTTCCACAGCCCATGCGCCTTGGTTGTGGCTGACGGAAGGAGTGACTACCGACTCGGCTCCAACACCAAATGCAAGAAACCCAGCCCCAACCGTGCCCAACATTACGCGGCCCACCAGAAAACGAACACGGGGGAATTTGGAATTGTCTTCCTTTCTTTCCAGGATCCGCGTACGGTTTGGTCTTTGAGACACCCACGAGAGGAATGGAGACACCGAACAGATAGGTATGAGATGAGCACATCGAAATACGTAAAGTAAAAGGGGAAAAAGAGTGATGAAGGCCTGTAGAGACACCATGAATTCATTACATATCTATCATATCTCTATGCTTAATCAATCAAAACCTACTCTCCACTCACGTCCAAGCCATCCTGCCCCCCCTTTCCCCTCAGTGTCAAGAAAAGGAGGACAAAATATCCATCCCCAATCAACCCCCAGTCCCTGAGCTCCAAGGGGGCAGGTATCCATTTCATTCAAAAACCAACGATGATTAGACGCAAAAGATACCCCAAACTTGAACGTCTTTCCATGTCTTCAGAAGATTGACCATAACCTTGCTCCCCAGACTAACTGCTGTCCTTTCATGCGTCTTTGGTTTTGTTCTTATTCACCTCTCCCTCACTATCTTCCAAGATCCCGATGTCCAAGCGCCGAGAGTAGAAGTCGTGTCACACGGATTCGAGAGGGAGTGCGAGCTACGCTGGGCGGGAATTGGAAACTACGCGTAAACGAGATGGGAATCTTTGGCGCCTGTAGAAGAATACTCGAAGAATACTGGTGTCCAAAATCCAAATAATCAGAGTCTTGAACTGAATGAATAGAAGAAGAAAAAACCCCTTATATCCAACCCGAGGCCGTGGTAAAATATTCCCAACAACAATGCAACATCTTTAAAATTTAACTAGCACGGCATGCCCCAACACACACAATAATCTGAGGAACGCGGAGAAGAGGTGGCTGGGGAAGAACGAGCATGGAACACATGCAGGGTGGTGTGAGGATTCTGGGTGATAGAGAAGCCATGAAGGCGTGGAAAGGGTATCGAATTGAGACCAACAAAGTTCGAGGAAAATTTTACGCGAGAGGTTTAATGGCTGCCGTTCTTCCGGAAGTTGAGAAGCTGTGCCAAGCTTGCTAAGCTGCATCCGCTCTTCAGGAAATCGTGGCTCATCAGTTCCGACGCGCTGGCTCGAGACTTGACATCGACGCAGAGACAGACCGAGAGGAAGGCCTTTAGCTCTTTGGACAGCTTATCCGGCTTCTTCAGGCGAGGAGTACCGTTGGTGGCAATGAGGTAAAGGGCCTTGAGCGGCTCCTCGTTAAGGTATGGTGGTTCAGACTCGATCATCTCAATGGCCATGATGCCTAGGGACCAGATATCGACCTTGTTGCCATACTCCTTTTGTTTGACAACCTCTGGTGCCATCCAGTACGGTGTTCCAACCATAGTAGCACGTTTGCTGCGTTGCTCAGTGAGCTTGGCACAGAAACCAAAATCCGCTGTGGGTTGTTAGCGCTGGAGAGTTGCGATGGACAAAACGATATTACATACTGATCTTAACGTTGCCACGACCATCCAGCAGAACATTGTCACTCTTGATGTCTCGGTGAATAATGTTCTGGTTATGCAAATGTTCCAGACCCTTGCAAGTCTAGTATGAAGTCAGCATAATTCTATCAAGCTATGCACAAGTCTCACCTCCAAACAGATCGTAGCGATCTGATCTTCGCTTATCGAGGGGTTGTTGTCGATTACATCTGTCAATGCCCCACCTTCCATAAACTCCATCACCACCCACAGCTCAGATTGTTCTTCCTGCAAGAATGCATCTAAGAAGTTCACAATATTTGGATGCTTGCTGTCTTTCATTACGATGATTTCGTTAACAATTAGCTCCTTTCGTGGCTGGTTGCGGAGATCCATCTGTTTAATGGCAACCTGGGCACGAGGTCCATTTTCCTGTAAGATCCTTCGCGCCATTGGTGAGGTAGCACCTTCGCGGATGCGAGCAACGTAAACGGAACCGGAGGCACCCTGGCCGATTTTCTTTTGCTTGTTATACGAATCCAAAGGCTTATCCTTAGAGACCACTTCGCGAAGTTTGGCCATAACCTCACTCTCGGACATGCTCGACATGCGCACATCTTTACGAGCAGGCTCTTCTTTCTTGCTAGTGAGCGCTTGTTCGGCTTTCTTGACGGCGTCATTCAGAGGTGCCCCGGTGGGTTTCTTAGCAGCCACATTCAGTGGCTGTGGTGCTGCTGATCCAGGATACTGTTTCTGTTGCTGAGGCTGGCCGTTAGCAGGGCGAGTTTGTGGTACCTGATTTTGAGATCTCTGATATTGCGAGTTCGGTTGTACAGGCGGACGTTGGCCATTGGATGTCGGAAGCTTAGACTGAGGTGAAGTGTTGTAAGCCCCGTTATTCTGCTGCTGCGGTTGCTGCTGCTTTGGTGCCGATGGGGCTGGTCGCTGAGCAGCCATCTGTCGGAGGGACCCAGGCGGTTGTTGGCGTTGGGCACCTGGAGTAGAAGGAGCGGGCCGGTTTGGATTATATCGAGCTTGCTGGCCTGATGGGCTAGAGTCACGAGAATCAAACCCGCCTCCGCCAATCTCCTGCTGCGCCATTGGAACCTTACCCTTCGGTAAAGACGCATTGTATGCCGCAAGTTCTTCACGTTCTCTTCGCTCAAACTCCAATCTTTGTCGCTCTCGTTCCCGCTCACGCTGCTGGATTCTAGCCTCATCATCTTGCAGCCTTCGGCGTTCTTGATCCATCCGGTCTTGGGAAGACGAGTAGGAATTGGGTTGCGAGGGTGTCATATATCCTGACTGTGGCGGGGTATTTTGCCTGCCCACATTGTAGCTGTCTTTGCGTTGGAATCCTCCCGGGGGGCCCGGTCGTGGGGGCGCAATGGAGCTTCCGCCACCCGAGTATCCAAGCTGCTTTTCCATACCTGAGCTAACTGGCGGGGTAGGAGTGAGACTGGGGTAGCTCTGCGGGTCCTCTGAACGCTTCACAAGCTTCTCCGTATAAAACTCCAAGACTTCCAACACCGCCTTAGGGTTCTTCGCATAATCATCTTTCGTGAGTGCCGATGCCGTAAGTAGCTTTTCCCATTCTACTGGGAGGCCTACAAAAGCTCCGCTTGTAGGGTCAAACCCTACGTGAACTCTGTGTGTGAAATTCGTGGGGTTGCTGACCCCACCCATGCTCGGGCACCGCTGGTATATGCTGTCGATCCATGAGTACACATCATCGTCAGTGTCGACTTTGCATGTAATGATCTTTGTAGGGCCGTCACGAGGCGGTGATGAGCCTTTGGAGGCGTTCAGAGCGCGAGTAATCTCAAACGACAAGGGTGCGGTGTCCGACCGCTCAACGCCCAACACATCTCGAAGTTGAATCGTAGTCGCGACCTTTGAGGAGTTGGGGCTTTTGTAAAACGCCAACTCGAATTCCTTAAGGATGAGCCATCGGTCTTGCCAGACAAATGACTTGAAGAGACCCTCGTCTTTGACCTTTACGTTGCCCTCTTTAACAACGGAAGAAGATGACAAACTTTTTTCAGATTGCGTTCGAGAGAGGAGCGAGGTCTGAGAGTTGTTATTGCTGTACTGGTTGTTATATGGATTGTTGTTGTAAGCAGGAGACTGCATGCTCAGGCCCGCCATATTCCCCGGCAAGGTGCTGCTCGTGTTTGGGGTGAGGTTGAGGCGGGGGCGGTCGGTAGGAGGCCGAGGGGCGGGACCCGGGTTCATGAACTGGTCTCTCGAATACATGCTGAAACCAAACAATCAGCGAATTGCCTAAGGTAACAATGGGAGTTGGATGGGGGCTGGAGTGGTACCCTTGTGGCGGCGGACGGCCCGAAGACATGGCGATTTGTACAGGAGAATTTGCGGTGGCCTGAGAAGTCGAAAGTTCCAGAGCACTTACTTGGGCTCACAGTCATGCGGACAATGAGGAGGAAGAGTTTAGAATATTAGACACGTTTGTCTTGTCAATTATTTGTTTTTGGTGGAGGCCAAAGCCCCAGTGAATGCGGCGAAAGCGGGGGTTCAAGGCAGGCTCCTTGAACCGACGGCGCGATATGCGCTCCCAGCAACAAGAAAGGCAGCACGCGCCGCGACGGTGAATCTCTGCGGAGTGTCGAATGCGGTGGGTAGTAGTGAGCTGCCAGAGTGGTTGTTGTTGTCCAGGAGGGGGTGCGAGGGTTGGGTTGCGGTGAGGGTGAAAGCGAGCGAGGGACAACAGCGGCTTGCTTTCTAGCGGACAGCCGTCATGGAGCGCAGATCTAGTGGGTGAATTCGTCTTCTGGCAGAGGAGGAGACGCTCACGGCAGACGGGCGAGCGGTGGTGGAAGAGCGCAGTTTGGGCAATGGGGAAAGTGGTTGGGGGTCTGGTGAAGGTCGGTGGAAATGCTGAGCTGGGTTTAGCTTCGAGTCCGCTCCCGCCTCTCCTTGTTGAGCAGCGAGTTAAAGCAGCGGCACAGATCAGCACGTGACGGCTTACGCCCCCTAAACCACAAAGAAGATTAATAGCAGCCAATCGCCGTACACCAGACTATTCATAGGCGTGTGGGCGCTTTGAGAGGTTTTCATCGTCATATCTATGCGCGCTGGAGCGCCGTGGGCGCATACAGCAATTCGCAGGAATCGTTTCAAGGCCGGGGAGGCGCGACACCACGGCAAGACGCCGACCGTGGGCGCGCCTCAATGGCTCGGCGATGGGGGGCAAAAGCTTGGATGGCTGATGGGCCGCTTTAGCAAGCACTTCTGGCGGCTGGCGGCATCCTCGACAATGGCTATTGTTTCAGCATGCCGATTTAACTGATTCACGTCGCCGTCTCTGAAACACACCCAAGCTGCACCAAAACCCTCCCCTCAGCCTCCACACCTGCTCCTCGTTTTCCTGCCACTAGGCACAATTTTTCCTCTCCACTAGCTCTTTCGAAAATAATTCCGCCAAACAATATGGCTAGGAGGCAAGGTCGCAAATGTATTCAAAAACGAAACCTCTTGACATCAGGAGTGAGCTTCCACCTGCATCTAAGCCGAACATGCGGCTCGGTCACGGCCAGACATGCCGAACAGTGCTCGATAATTTGTATGAGGGACTCTTCCCTGCAGCGTCTGTACCAGCATATTTTCTCCGTGTCCTCCCGTTTGACTAGATGCAGTGAGAAATCCCCCAACGGCTTTCTTTTCCGTGGTCAGTGTTTCATTTGCTAGACTTGTATCACCAACCGTGTATGAAAGTGATTGAGATTTGAATTGTTAATGCCACTGCTATGGTTCCCGTGATGTAACTCGGGCTAACTAAAAATGCCAAACCAGTTACAGATGTCCCTCGTCAATAACTACCGGATCTGAGCAATTTCAACACAAACACGACCCTGACGATGGATCACGAGTGTTGAAACAAACATGTAAAACATCACACCTCTCTGAAATAGGGCTGATGTCGAAGTGCAATGGAAATTGAAGATGCATTGTGTTTGGAATCGCCGGATCGAACCGGAGCTATCTCCTCGCGTTTCTAGAAGCCATCATGAAACGATGCGCTGGTGATGTCGAGATGCAGAGTGCTTACGAATGGGAGACGTCCTTTTTGACAGCTAACGAGTAAGCTTCAAGCCACTCGCTTCCTTCGAACCATAGTACAGCAGCGAGCAATAACGCCGCACGGGTATCCTGAACGTTGAGCTGCCTCCCCGGTCCGCATTCCTACCGAACACCCCAAACACCCAAGACATCCCTTCCCGATCCCTCTTGCCCTTTGCTCTTCCTCTCCTCTAGCTTTTTCACTCTCTTCACAGAAAGCCCAACTCCTAGGGGTCCGATAATAGTGCAAAGGACGATGGCCCAGGTGACCACTAGGAAGATGTCGGATTCCGAGCTGGAATTTGTATGTCCAGACGAGAACGCGCCGTTAGACTCAGCCATCGCCGAGATCAGAAACCCAATTTCGCCGCGTGCTACCATCGCCAAGGCAAGGATGAGGGGTGGATAGAGAGAGAACGGTTTGGGCGTAGAAGGAGTTCGTGGCACCGTTTGTGTAATTTTTGGAGTTGAAGGCTCTTCATGCGTGGAGACTGTCTGAGGCTGGTCTCGCTTGAATGCATGGCTCGACCCGGTCTTCGCACTCTTTCCCCAGAGATGAGGGACTTCGGGTAGCTCAACGTTTAACATCCGGCCGCGGAGTGTGCCCTGCACAGGGACCACGGAGAAACGAACAAGCCAAAGTCCACAGACAAGCTTTCCGAGCGTCATGAGGAGGGTATAGACAATCCCACGCCAGATGATGGAGCTTCTGAACATGTGGGAAATCGGAATTGAGAACCCAATGGATGCGAAAAAGAAGGGCCGCAGAATCTTGGAGACCGCCTGCTTGTAGTACTCCTGGTAAATAGTCGAGCCAAATGTAGTACTCTCATCAACACAGACATCGCTCGAAATTGCTAGGTTTGTTAATTGCACCTCATTGTCCACCCTGTTCTGTGGGCCATTGTCCCCAGCTCCAGCAGCATCTGTAGATTCTTCGGTTAGGAGATTGTTTTTTTGGGTAGCATCGGGCTGGGTCTTTTCCTCAACCAGCCTTGTCTGAGCATTTTTGGGATGTGGTACTTCCGTATCCCACCAACTAATGACAGCTCCTGCAATATATGCAGCGAACAAATTCGAAGTCCCAGCGTAGGTAGCACCAGTCGCCAGAGCAATGAGAACTAAAGTATGAATCACAAACGCAGTGTGCCTCAAGCATACAATCCTGTCGATCTTCCCGGAGGAATGGGTTTCGCGATAGCGATTCAAAGACACCGTCAGCGGTAGAATCAGAAATTGACACGCCAAAGGGGCGACTACAGCAAATCCAAGAGAGACTAGGATAGGACGAATGATGGTGATGGCACTGATGGTACTTCCAAGATTGGAGATGACTTGGACCATGACTAGCCCAACAACGTCGTCTATCATTGCGGCAGTTGTTAGAACAATGCCCAGCCTAGAAGATGTGAGCCCGCTAGACGCCAGCACTGTAAAGGTGGTTCCAAGACTGGTGGAACACAAGGCAGCACCAGCAGCAAAGGCCTGCAAAGAAGTGGCGCCTACCAGCCACTGGAGAGAAAAGGAAAGAGCAATGGGAACAGTGATGCCGGTGATTGCGACTCCAGAAGAAAGGAGAAGGTTGGCTTTAAGAGATGCAAAGGAAGTAGATAGGCCACCTTAACGATGGTCAGCGAAGGAGGTAGGTGATCAGTGTGAGATACCTTGGAACACAAGCAACATCAAACCCAGATATCCCAATTGAACGACGACCTCTTCAGCACTGGCTGAGAGCCATTTCGCACCGGGAGTCCCCCAGCAAATACCTAACAGGACTTGCCCGAGTAAACCGCAGTACACGATGCGGTCAAGAGCAGAATTGACCATGTTAAGGAGAAGTAAGAAGGAGGCTTGGACAAGGATGGCAACAATACCAGGCTCGTGATACGGCAGTGACCCCGCAGCGCTATCAGCCATGATGCTGGCAGGAACAAGGGAGTTGGTAGAAGTGGAAAGTGAAACTCAGGCGATTGACAGCCGTGAAGTGAGGCTGCGACAAGCTCGTGCGCAGGACGAGATTCTTGTCGACGAAGAGCGGGGCCCAAGAATTGCGAATTTCAGTGCATGCAAAGTCTCTAGGCGAAACGAAGTAATTTGGCCAGTAGTCTTGTAAAAGGATATTGGTGGGCGGGGGTTTGGTGTCGAAGTGAAGTCACAGGGCCATTGGGCGGAGAACGTCTTGACAACCGCCGAACAGGCCCCGCCACGCCAGCCGAGCGGGCGCAGGGCCCCATTGTTTTGGCCTGGAAAACAACTCACCACACTCCAAGTACCAACGGCACACACGACTATTCCTACTCGCATGCATACTCCACCTTCTTGGCCCAAAGTATACTCCTGATGCACACAGTCCGCCATGGCGCCGCTCGAGCAGCAATGGGTTAAAGTCCAGCAGAAGACGTTTACTAAATGGTGCGCCGCCACCCCCGCCAGTGCTTGCTGTACAACACTGCTAACCAGACGGCTGCAGGCTGAACAGCAAGCTCAAAGCCCGAGAAGTTGAGATTAATGACCTTATTTCAGACCTTTCGGACGGTGTAAGTACCGCTGTGCCCCCGCGTCCTTCCAGCATTCTCATTGCCCACATCCCTGCTGCATACCGCTCTTTCAAAGACCTGACAGTTAGAACACAGATTGCGCTTATACACCTTCTCGAAATCTTGGGAAATGAGTCGCTCGGCCGGTATGCCTCCCGTCCAAAGCTGCGCGTGCAAAAGTTCGAGAATGTCAACAAGTCGCTGGACTTTATTAAGCGGAGGGGCATCCAGATGACCAACATCGGTGCCGAGGACGTAGTCGATGGCAACAGCAAGATTATACTAGGCCTGATATGGACGCTCATTCTCCGATTTACTATCAGTGATATCAATGAGGAGGGATTGAGTGCTAAGGAGGGCTTGCTGCTCTGGTGTCAAAGGAAGACGGCCTGTTACGACGAGGTCGAGGTTCGGGACTTCTCTACAAGCTGGAACGACGGGCTAGCATTGTGAGTGCGGTGTCCGACTCAGTGCTACCATGCTAACATGAGGAATAGCTGCGCCCTCCTCGATATCCACCGGCCTGACCTAATCGACTACGATAGCCTAGACAAGAACGACCACCGTGGAAACATGCAACTTGCTTTTGACATTGCCTCCAAAGAAATCGGCATTCCTGACCTTCTCGACGTAGAAGATGTCTGCGATGTCGCTAAACCCGATGAGCGCTCGCTCATGACCTACATTGCCTACTGGTTCCACGCCTTCTCGCAGATGGAGCGAGTTGAGAACGCCGGCCGCCGTGTGGAGAAGTTTGTTCAGAATATGCAAGGGGCATGGGAGATGCAGAACAATTTCGAGAAACGTATGCGGGAGCTGCTCCGCCAGATTGCCGAACAGCAACGGAAGTGGGAGGACGCTGAGTTCGATGGTACATATGCGGACGCTAAGAACCAGTCGGCAGAGTTCACGGGATACAAGCGCAAGAATAAGAGGGCGTGGGTGGCAGAGAAGTCAGATCTGGTCGGGCTCCTCGGGAATATCAAAACAAAGCTTTCCACATATCGCCTACGACCGTACGAACCACCGGCGGAGCTTAGCATAGAAGCGTTAGACGTGGCGTGGGCGGGTCTCATGAAGGCAGAACGAAATCGATCGCAGACGATCAACGAAACAATCCGGGACATCAAGAATGCCCTCCGTAAATCCTTTGCCGACAAAGCAAATGATTTTGCCCTCGCCCTGAATACGCTATCAACATCCATCTCTGGACTAGAAGGCGACGTTGAGGACCAGCTAGAACATACCAAGCAACTTAGCAAATCGCTTCAGCCACTAGACCAGTACCTCAACATCATTGCCTCGATAGACGACCAATGCGTGGAAGCAAACATTGAGGAAAACGACTTCACAACTTACACTTACGACGAGCTTGAGTATGAGCTCGGCCTCGTCCGGTCCTCCGTCTCAAAAAAACTCGCGTTCTTGGAAAACCAGATGGTAGCACGCAATATGACAAATCTCACCCCGATTCAGCTTGAAGAATTCGAATCCGTGTTCAGGCACTTTGACCGAGATGTATCGAACAGTCTGCAAGAGCTGGAATTTGCAGCGGCGCTGGCAAGTCTAGGGTTGGTATACGATGAGAATGAAATGCATGCAAAATTCAGAGAAACAAGCGGGGGAAGAGATTACGTAACTTTTGAACAGTTCATCAGGTTTATGGTGGATGAAACTGAAGACCAAAATACGGCTGAGCAAGTATTCGAGTCATTTAAGGAGGTTGCGGATGGCAAGGTGAGTCCTCTCCGCTCCCCTCTCTAACATACAGGATAGAAGTGAGAAACTGACGGCTTTGCAGCCATACGTCACCGAGCTCGACCTCCGTCACTCCCTCGTCCCAGATGAAATCATCGAGGACCTTATTTCCACAATGCCCGAACACAAAGGCCCAGACATGCAAGAAGACAGAAACGTACCTAAGTTCGATTACATCAGCTACATGGAACGCTACATGGGTGGCGGTCCTGGGAACGGAGCCCTGAATGGCGATCACTAGGCGTGTTCTATTCGCTGCTTCCTATGACCAGCTAATTCTCTCCCTCGCAGCGATCTGGAACGGGTGATTGATGATGAAGTTGAAGGGGAGTTGTAGGAGTAAGAGCGTGGGTTGGTAACGCAAGTTGGAAATGAATACGATCTTCATGATGGAAAATGGGATGGTTTCAACTTTCTTGGGCGAGGCGAGGCGAAAATTGGTATAGTAGCTTGCATTTCTTTCTGGCCTCTCCAGCGCTTCACTTCTCCTTTGTTGGATTTGCATCAGCGTCACATTGAAGTTTTCTGTTTTCGTCTTTCAATGCTCATTTTGGATTGGTTCTTTGCTTCGAGTACACACGCGCCTTTCTGAGTGTAGTAAGGGGTTTGGATTGCTACCAAGAGTCTGGATTACTCTGCTAGCTGGGTGTGGTTTTTGAAGTTGAATTTTGATGCTGAAGCTGAAGTTGGATACCTGTTTTCGCGTTTAGCTAGATTGAATTCATAGGTAAATAGAAAGCACGACGGCCGCAAGGGGAGGAAGGACTAGAAGTGTAAACCTCGTGTAAGTCGTTGTTATGTTATACCCGCGGGGCAGTCGTGGAAGTAATGTATAGTCAGTCCATCAGTCTGTCATCCCCAGCTAAACCCGTTCCAGGAGAGTGTATTAGGATATCAAGGTCTGGGGGTTGCGGTCCGTTACACTGTAAATTCACTAGTTTGGTACCCAAGCTATCGTGTTTGTGCTTGACACTTGTTAATGTCCATTTTCCTGCCTGATGTTTGGTGTTTGCTACGGTGGGGTGGGGTTTCTGCTGGCTGGCTATCTCCTTCCTCATGCAATTGGGCCCTGATTCGTGGACACAGATCAGTCGATCTCAAGGTTCTAGTGATCAAGAGCCTTAGGCCCTGTCGTGGGAAGGGACATACCGCCTGTTGCTATGAATGAAGCATATGATACGTTATTGGAGATACTCCGATACGAATATTTCCCCCACACTGGTGCTCTTAGTGCAAATCGTATAATATTTCTAGCAATGTAAGGATGCTGTTTTCAGCGTCGGGCTTCACGCGATGGAAATGATGGTGCGATGGTAAGATGGTGGTAGTGATGTGATACCGGGTATAATGAATGCTATTCCCTTGTTCTCAAGGAATGGGAGGGCGGTGAGGGTTTATTTTTTGTGGCTGGCAGGCAGGGACGGGAAAACTATTGCGTTTTGGGTGTGGGGATATGTACCGAATATGGCAGGGGGTGATTTATGACAGATTTGGGAACCTGCTTGGCGTGGTCCATTATCTAGTAAGGGGATTGAGAATCAAAAAGTTCGGGCCAGGGGCCCGTGGTAGACGCAGATATGCTACAGGTGGGTGAGATGGTAGGTGTTTCCGCAAGTAACAATTCAGATGAAGGAAGGAAGTGTTAGTCTAGGAGGTTATTCAAACACCTGATGAGGTAGGGCTAACAAATTCGCCATCGATACCCAATGTTCATTTTTTTCGACGTGCTTTCTCGGAAGTCAGGAGTTGTGATATCTCCGCATGACCAGACTCCCTTGCAATCCCCAACGCAGTCTGTCTCTCCTTATCCCGCGCTGTGAGGGAAACATGAGGTATCTCGAGCAGCAACTTGACAACCGCCGCATGCCCATAATTTGCAACGAGCATAAGGGGTGTGATGCCATTGTCGTCGAGGCAATTCACGTCAACATCTCATTTACCTTGACCATCTTTGCGTTCGATGAGGTACTTGATGCCTTCATCAATGCGCCCGATGGCCGCGGTTTGAAGGGCCGTCCTCCCTCCGCTTTCTCTGGCATTGATCTGGATGCTCTGTTGTGCACCAAGGGACCTCATCTGGTCGATTTTTTCCTAGACACGGTGTTGTGAGATGGCGAATGGCCTGTTTCGTCTTGCACATTAGGGTTTGCCCCGGTGTCTAATAGCAGCTGCGAAATACCGAGATTCTCTTGATAGACCACATCTTCGAGTGGAGTACGTTCCCCGGTATATAGGCTAGAAGGAGCTTGACTGCATCATAATTTTCTTTTTTCACAGTGTAGGAAAGAGCCGTGTAGCCCCATGAGCCAACAGCATTGACATTAGTGTTGGCTGTGGATAGAGGTTTCTGGCACATGTCCCGTGATCTCTCTGTTGCGGCATAGTGCAGAGGCTGCCTGCTGTAAATCGTTTGAGATGTACTATCTGCACTTAGTTCGAGCAGAGTGTTGGTTAAATACCGATAGACTTTCTGACAGGCAATGTGTAGAGTGTACGGCCTAGGATGTCTTGTGCGTTGATAGTGTCCATTGATTTATCATCATCCTCCAAGAAAGTGATAAATAGGCGGCTCGCAGAAACCACTCCAATCGAGAAGACAGTGCAGCCAGGTTCATCCGAGGCAGTCGACTGGATCTCCTAGTTTTCGCAACTCATTTTAGCCTCTGCGCTCGGGTTCAACTAGAAAGAAGGGGGCATTTCGAGAAATGGAGGGTAGATTGTCATAAAGATGAAGGTCTGCGAGCACAAACTCTGCCTGTGTGCGTACTTTAGCAACCAATGCAAGTAGTCGAGACCATTTGTTGTCCACCAGATCGTCGTCCTGCTTGACGTAGTACGTGTAGTATCCTGAATGCTGGCTTAAGCGTTCTAACCTGGACAGGAACCCGCCTGTAGTGTGTCCAAGCCTTCAAGAAACTTTTCTTCGCTTTTGACCCTTTACAGATAGGGCAAGTGTGGGTGGTCCCCTCTCGATAATCTCCCGAGAGAGCTTGACTCATTAGAGTGGTAAAGATTAACACGTGTTCCGCGCTCCCCTCCACATCCAGTACTTCTTGGGATGAAGCCTGCCCTTTGAGCATCGCACATAGAGGAGTTACTCATATCTGGCTCTTCATTGGTGTAGCTGAAGGTGGGCTTGATATTGGTGGATTGCCGTCTATAATTGCAGTGATTTCGGACAGGGCCTCTTAAGATACGAAAATGTTCCGGGCGTAGAGGTAAGGATGATGGCGTGTTGGGATCGAATAATTGCGTGCTTGTGGGGTGTTTGGTAGCTCATTAGTGACGATATTTCGGTATGTTTTCAGGAGCCGTAAGTGTTCACTGACAGAGATAGTAAACACCATACGAAGATATCTTGACAACCGATATAACGCAAGAGTATATCAGTAATGCTGTATGAACTGCGGGACACTGAGTAAACTAGAGCTGGATAGAGGATAAACTCTATAGCAATGCAGATAACTGCACCTAGAAAGATCTAGCTATAGAAGTGCGCGAAGAAACAAGTGAAATTAACAAGGAGCAGAACCTTGCGGAGCGCCTCTTAATTATACTAGTTATTCGGCTAGAGTAGCTATACTTCTAGCGGAATCACATAACAACAGCTTCAAACACCTTGGAGCGCGAATATGCCAGGCCCGAGCCTTAATGTACTATGGCTCCGCGGATCTTCCCACTATCTACTCCCTCACTAAATGCCACGAGAATTTTAGCCTCATGGGGACAGCTACATACTCTCCCATTCAAACATTAACGTCCACCCCACTTTTGGTTCCGATCTCCGCGCCCTCGGATTCTCCAACCTCAACAGCAATTGCTTTTAGTGTGATCGGGACGATCATTGAGGTAACGGGCCTAGTTCTGACGGGTCTGAAAGTCTGCAGGATGTATAAAAGAAGGAAGAATTATGTAGTCTGGGGCAGGTAAGTAGGATCTTACGTCAAGAAATAGGGAGTGAGCTAAGCCAGGAACCCAGATCCACGACTCACGTTCCTAGTGGAGGACCCAAACCGCTCACGATCTCTTCAACATCTATCATTTTCTAGACCGTCTACATGTGGCAATATGTGTATCAGGTCATAGCTGAATTTACATACTGCATTGGCGTCTGATGAAGCTCAAAGCGAGGAAAACCTTTAGCAACTAGGGTGGGAAGGTATAATATATACCCGATCATACAGCCCTTATCTTGAAGATCCTACGATATTCATTTGTACAGTCAGTTAATGGTATTAACTTATAGTTAAGATTTTTGGTGTTCACGGACGTGTTGGGTTGTCCGCTGCCGGAGAGGTGACGAAGGACTGTAACCACGTCAGAGCATCATTGGACAGCTTCGCGATACCGGGGGTAGACGGCTGGAGTCTTTAGGGTACGGGTCATCCTAAGGAAACAAATATATGAGTTGTGAAGGCGGAGTCTAGTTGACCGACGGTGGTTGTCTCGATGACAGAACCAGAGGACGCATGAACTGGTCCCTTTCCCACTTTGCCGCGTTCAGAATAGTCTGGGCCGCTTCCTCTTCAGCACAGACCTAGAACCCTGCTCACACCTCGTGTCTCCATCAAGGCAGTTCCGAAATTCACCTACAGCAATGAGGGTGCCAGAAAAGCTAGCGACAGCCGCGGAAATTCCAGCATAAAATACATTGATTTCTAACGATTTGGGCTGTTTGTGCAAACGTTTTGTGCTTCCTGTATTACCGCCTTTCCCATTCGCATAGATATATATCAATCGCAGACACAGATAGAAGAACGAAAAGTAGACCGCGAAGTCCAAATCCCATCATCCTACCACCAGATTCCTCAACACCGAAGATATCTAAATGATAACCATCTCGCCTCCAAAAACCCATAGGATACGATCCATGGCACTGAAGGCCAGAAGCCTTGAAGCCATTAGATGGATGAAGACCGGCGCATGGGATTCCGCAAACAATTACCTTGCAGTAGCACACAAAAACCGGGAGCAAGAACCCTCACACTCCGATCCCGGTTCCCCATAATAATCTATCAGAAATGAAAACTGAGGATGCCGTCTTGTTGTTTCGACGCAAGGTCAGCAACTCTCATATATTTGCATTGATTCTGAAAACTTCTCTTCTCATCTCCGAGTGGAAAAAGCAAAGATTTGCAGCAAGGGTACTAGAAGAGCAAGAATCCCAGCCCCATCGATCTCGAAGCGAAGCCTGCGAAAATCGGCAAAAGTCAAGCTTGAGATCAGAGTGTACGCAAGTCCACTAAGTGATAGTATATTTTAAGGATATTATGATTCATCCGCCTAGTGAGCCGATGACTAACGGCAAACAAGGGTGGAAGATCCGGGTGAATACGTGCATGACTTGCATGAACATCAAACGTCCCGTGCTCACATCAGAAGATCCGGTACATGGAGACGAGATTATCCGGGGTTGCGACGTTTGAGGGTTTTTCGTATGTGAGGCGAGGGCGTGGCATTTGGATATTTTCTGGGGAGGGTGATATAATATGATATTGAAGCTGGGATTGTACGTATAGAGACTAACATGGTAGGGCTAGGATGGGATGGGCGAGTAGGCAGAATAATGGAAATTGGAGACAGGTACAACTTGAAGATGTAATTACGTTTCAGACCTCGCCGGCAAGATCTCTACGGAAGGATAAACTTATGCCCAGTGTTAAGCCACTTTATTGATAGATCAAGCATTTCCTCATTCTACGAAATGCTTTGTTGGTGCTTGTGCACTGGACATGACAAGAATGAATTCGATACCGTTGCATCCCTTACAACCACAGCCAAAGCGTTCAAACTACTCTATGCACATGTTGAGAGTGTTTT
The DNA here is from genome assembly GCF_010093535.1 of Lindgomyces ingoldianus. NCBI lineage: Eukaryota > Fungi > Ascomycota > Dothideomycetes > Pleosporales > Lindgomycetaceae > Lindgomyces > Lindgomyces ingoldianus. Next base: position 147,715 of record NW_022985217.1, on the reverse strand, counting down.
CCTTGTTGGGAATCTTCGGTTGAGTAACAGTTGTCATGGCTGGAAATTATAGCTGTAACTTTTGTAGTAGCCGTAGGAGTTGCCCTAAGAAGTGTTCATGGTAGGAAAGAGATGGCTCTTTACAAACTCCAGGGCGGGTCCAGTGGACGTAACATAGTGAATGTAACCGCGAAATGTTTCTCTACCTATACAATAAAGTGTGGGCCTTTGTGATTCTGTAATGTCGTATTTTGGAAGGTGTACCACCATATCTCTTGCCGCCTTATTCCTCCAGTTCACGTGATGCATTTCTAGACTTTCAATGCTCACAAAATTGTTCGATTCGCCTAGATATGCCAGGTCGTTCGGCATCGGCAACCAGACAGGTAGATAAAGTGACTAACTCCTCCACAGCGGACCTGTTCTTCAGAAACACCAGTAAAGACGGGATGGAATGTACATAATATGATATTAGATCCGCCTCGTCATCTTCATCACTCATCACCGGCCAACCCATTCACCCGACCTTCTGTATGTTAGAATGACAAAGGGAAAGTATTGTACTAGCAATATGGCCGCTAGAGTTTGTATGGGAGAGGAACAGAGCAGAGAGCCACACTCCGTAGACAAACAGGAAGTGACTGGTACAATGAAATGAGATGAAGACAAGACGTCCGAGTATTGCCGGACATGGTGTCTATCTAAAAGAGAGGAAGAAGACCCAAATACACTAACCCAGCCAGGTCCCATTTTCTCTTCCTTAAACCCCTCAGAAAGAAGCCCATAAACCCAGGGATTGAAAACTGTCCTTTTGGAAACCTGTAAACACACTAGTCGTGATGAGTGTCTACAATGAATGGAAATGAAAGAGGCATGACCATCGTCAATATTGAATAGAGTGGTCCTGCCAGAGTATTCAAAAGAGCCTGCCGGGCTTTGCGCCATTAAGAATGCAGGATGGTGAGAGCACCATAGAAGTACAAGGTATCGAGAAAAATAAGAAGAGTGGTGCAAACTTAAAGGCTTGGAAAGCAAACCCTTAAAACTTTGGTGATGTAGGGTTGAATGTAGCCCCAAGCGTTGGTGTGGGAAGTGGTGTGTGCTTTGGGGGTGCTGGAAAGAGGCTGAGATAAGTCTGCCTATTTCCTCGAACAGCGTTACTGGAGCTTGAGGCTCGATTGCGGTACTTAGGTGGTTGCTGCAACTCTGGAGTTTTTCGAAGAGGAGATCCAAGCAGCTTTGTGGCGCCGTCTGATGAAGCGTATTTGTGGTAGTGCAAAGGAGGAGGACGGGTGGAACGCGTTGAACCTTGGCGAGCCAATTCTAGTGAAGCTCTGACCTCACTCTCAATGGACTCCTGGCGATCGCCATAGCTTTGATGCTCTTCTTCATCAGAGGCAAAGAATGTTCGATCCTGCGAAGGACGTCCAGGAGGGGTTGTATCGTCGTCTTCCATGTTCTCATTGCCGTCTTCCCCGAAAGATGTAAAAGATGCTACCTGGTCCGTGAGCTGATCAACCATGATGTCGAAGTTCTTCCGGGCACGTCGAGAGTGTATTAGTTCTGGGAGACTGCCAGAGGAGCTTGCGGAGCGGCGCACTGGGGAACTCCAGGAACTGGAACCCTGACCAGAAGACATGAGGCTGCTATCATAAGAGCTTCGTTTACTAGAACGAACGTGACTACTGCGGCTCGAGCTTGTAACGCTCTGATTCGCGTCAATGAGAGGGAAGTGCCTGTCAGACCCTTCATACTCTGCAAGAAGATCGTCATAGATTTCTTCACGGGAGACGTCTTTATACTCTTGGGGAATGAGAAGGGATGGAGTGAGGCTGAACCCTTCAGCTTCCGTAAAAGGAGACGGTCGATGACCCATTATACTGAAAAAATCAGAGGGTGTTTGCACACTGGTATCAGCTGTGGAAGCAGAAACGGCGGACCTGGACTCGAGGTCTGGGACGTTGGTTGCCGTTGGAACAAGAAGAGAAGGTCGGAATGCGCTCGGGAAGAACCTGGTTTGAATAGTAGGTTCATCCTCTGATGCCACCGAAGCTGTCTGTGTGGCCTGTGAAATTGCAGTTGAAGGGCGTTCGTGGTCTTGCTGCTCAGGAGTACGATCCCTATCCTCGAAAGCTCCGTCGTTCGATGTATGATCCCAGTCATAATCGCAATCTGCTTCTAGAGCATTCTCATAGATATAGTCGACATCGTCTTCCCATGATTCATCAATGGCGCGCCAGGTGTTAGATTTCCTCCGCGCGGCAGGAGCTCGCCGGACAGAATTCCTCCGAGAAAGTGTTGGCGATCCTAACGTGTCCGACATTTGGGAGATTGGGCGAGTCATAGGACTACGCTGGGTGTTCTTCGGGGATGCGAAAGGACTTACTCGACTATTGGACCGTGATCTAGGTGAACGTTGGTTAGTGCGGAAGGAGAATGAATCAAATGACGGCGATTTGGGAGCCTTGGAGGATCGGATGGGTGGATGAGGAGCAGGTCGGGGGTTGTGGAAACGGTCCGGCTCCTCAGGGACGTTTTCTAAGTCGGGACTGAAAGGTGGTGTGATCGTATGGATTGCGGAATCATCAGGGGTGGTAACAGCGTGTCCGAAGTAGCCTGGCTCATCTGTAATAGGTGGGAGCTTCTCTCCCATGGTTGGAGGACTCAAAGGTACAAATTTATCCCACATTCCAGAGCTCCTATTCGAACGTGACCTAGCGGGAGGGGAATGTCTTTGGGTGTCTGAAGATTCTTCAGGAAAGTCGTCGATTCGAGCAAGAGGAAGCCGGGATGATGACGATCGAGGGGGAGGATTTGCAGACTGGGAGTGACGATGGAGGCGAGGCTTCACTCCAGGTTGTGAGAAGCTTTCGACAGACCTGCTTAAGCGAATGGCTCTCCCAGCAGACTCTTGTGAAGACAGCTCAGGTTGCTGCCACTCTTTGGCACGCTCTGGACTCAGAGGAGGTGATCTGATACCTAAGGCTGACTGCGACCTCGACCCCGGGTTTGCTAGATTTTCGGAAGAGAAATTCTGAAAAAGCAAATCATCAGCCTTTATACCAGTGAGATCGCGGCGAGGAGCCTGTGAAGCGCGAACGGCCCAAAATTCAGCAACAAGATCATTTTCAGAAGTTTTTTCTAGGGCCGCGAATTGCTGTCGATCGGTATGTGTGAGATGCTGGAAGTCAAAGGGACTGGATATGCGGTGTTTTAGGTGTTGGACTGCAAGTACAGATTAGTTCTGAGCTGTATAGAGAGATTAGAGGAGCACTCACTAGAGCCCTCAGATACATTGCTCCTTCTACCCTTCCGCAAGACCGTAGCCCTCTTATTACCACTGTCCGTCTCCTCAATCTCGTTTACATTATATCCCGGGAAATATTGACTACTTTGCCTCTTGGTCCTCTTTCCACGCGCGAACAGTGACCTCTTTCCCCCACTGAGCTCCAAGAAACCGTGACCAGCAAGATTACGAAGGTCTTGCGATGATCGCTGCGACGGATCATCAGTTCCAGTCATGTCTGAGGGTACAGACACAAACGATGAAGAGGTGGAGGTAGCTGTATTACTTCTCGATCGTAGATTAAATACAGAGCTTCTCTTTCCAGGGTGAGTTCGTTCTCTTTGCTCTGGTGAAGGCATTTCCCCATAAGAAGATACATCTGATTGAGACACCCAAACATCTGAGGTCGAAGCCGAGGTCGAGGTCGAGGGGTCGGTGACCAGGGAGTCTATAGATGACTGTCTTGAGCGCGGCAACGCGTTGTTCTTATTAAAAAGAAACATGGCTTGAGAGTTAGGAACACCTCTCAGGGCGACGGCTCAGTAGTTGGCAGATATAGGTCTAGGAACGCTGGTGTTGTGTGTACGGAGCCCCACAATGGTTGGCGAAGCTCGTTCAACACCACAACCATGGAGGGTCAAAGGTTAACGCACGTTGTATATTCCGGGGAAACCTGTCGCGTGCGCGTGTTCGGATGTTTATCGAGTTGAATGTCCAGGTTGAATCCTGCTAGGCGTGTTAGTGGACTAGACCGTATATCTGGTGCAAAGCCCAAACAGACGGAGGTGTTGGAAGAGAACGAAAAGGGCCTGACCAGGGTCGGATAGAACCACTGTAACAGCAAAGAGAGCTTGCAGCTGAGATGTAATAATGCCGTGAGCAATATATGCGTACCTGCTAAAATGATTGGCTTATCCACAGTGGAGGAAATGAGTAACGTGAGGATGGGGTAACAGAGCGCAAAGGAGTGGGCGGCCCTAGGACAAATGCTGACTGTGGAAGGATGACCTCGACTCTAGTTGGCAGCATTAAAACGGGGATGCACTGCTGTGTGGTTAGAGGACTGAGGAAGACATTCGGCGGGCGTCAGGTAAAGATGCCAACGGTGATGACACTCCGAGATGCCTGAAGCGGAAACGAGAATTAAGTATTGCGGCGTACGAACAGACGCAATTTGGCAGGAGGTTGGTGGTGCGGAAGACTCGAGGGAGACTAAAAGGTATATGTTCAACCGTGATTTTCGTGGCACTGCATGCTGCGACACTGGAGCGCGTTGTGGTGCAAGCTCTTGCAGCCGGCAGAAGCGCGCCATGAGAAGTAGGGATGGCAAGGCCATGGTGGCCGTACACAGAGCAGCGGAGAGCATGTGGAGAAAGTCAGAATTGTGCTCAGTGCCCACCAAAGCTAGCGAGCACAGGGACCAGCAATGCTGCACGCAAGGTGGGCTTGAGCACAGGGAGCACAGCATGGGGGAAGTGGAAAGTCACCAATTGTGCTATCGTGGATAGCTGTTCTACGGGTGTAAGTGGTGGGGAGCAGCGGGAGCCGGGGCTAGAGGTCGAGGAACAGACGGCGCAGGACAAGGGACGCCTAGCCTTGAAGCCATTCAGCATCGAAGCCCTAAAGAAGGCGGCCCGACGGAGTGGTCGCGGGCAATATAACATTGCAGGGGAATAAAAAATGCGCTCTGACTGGCCAGCGGCGAGAAAAACGGCTAAAATCTGGCTGCTGGAGGACCCTCTGCTGGACCACGCCCCGCCATTGTCGCCAGAGATGAATTTTAATTTGTTGCGCGAGCGACGAGTTGTGACGGAGAAACATATCGGCGTCTCAAACTGGACCCTGAGGCGGATGGCGACGCCGTGGAGCACGATGATCTCGCTGTGCGCCGGCCTCCAATCTCAACGATGATGAGGGACTGAGTCGGTGTGCTATAATGCCCTTCATTGCACAAAACCAAGGAGCGTGGCGGCGAGGAGGAGGCACGGAGGATTTTGCCCGTCGGCGAGCAACCGGCAGCCCGCGCCCAGAGGTATGCAGTCGAGGAGCATGTTCCTTCGCCGCAGGGGTTCACGCGCTGACAGGGTTGTACCTGGATGTTAACAAAAGGTGCCCAGTTCGCGACCTGGGTGCCTGGGTGCGTCAGATCGCTTCAATGCTGCCTGAGGCCAACCGATAGAGCGCTGCAGAATCCTCAGTAAACAATAGACTGTCGACACTCGCCCCTGAGCACCTCTCCTGCGACCTTCGACGCATCCCAAGATGGACAATGTTGCTGTTTTTGGCGTCTAGATATGAAGGCCGAAGGAGGCTAGGGCGCCGTTTCTGGCAGATCATCTTCTGATCGGGAGAAACACTGAAGCTGAAACAGCCGACGAGCCTTGCCGCCGCGACGTCGCGTCCCGATGGCATATCTTTTTATACCGGTCTTAGTCGTGCATCTCTCACGCCAGCGCGCTGCTGACTCTTTTGTATGCGAACGGTTGTTGAAACCTGTGTCAATAATGAGGTTGATTTAGACTGACAAGGCCATGACATTCGGACTCTAAAACAATGACAGCTTCGCGTGACGGCCTCGCGCCTCTGGGAGCTCAACGCGCCAAGGCACCGCATCAGGCTCCTGGGGTGGTCAACAACCAGCCTGCCATGCCGTCTGGTCTGCTGGGTTATCAGAGTGTGCCGTTTTGGGAAACAATGGATAACACTGCCGGTTCCGTTAGCAGCCCACATCGTGTTGGAAGGGACACAAGTCAATAGTCTCAACGACAGGCTACGGCATCATCAGCATGACCTCTTGTCTATCTTCTGCTCTCCCATTGCTATTGCAGCTGATAAGGCCCACGCGGAAGCCGTGGTATTGTGTTACGCGGTCAGTGAGGGGGCCTTGATCATCTCAGCCGTTGTGCAACCCATTGTGCAAAATTGTAAAGGGAGATTCCGAACAGCGATGCCTCCCGCTTCCAGGTTGGACGTTGCGCCTTAGTGGGGGAAGTCATGCTCGCGGCCTGGGAGACGAGCACATACGCAATGGCGGAATCGTGGAGTTGTCGAATGGTGGACCTAGCCGTGACATGCTCGGCAGTGACACAGGAACCGATGACCGCATCTGGGGGTCACCATTGGAAAGAAACAAGTCGGCAAGTGTGTGTCTCATCAGACGGCCCACCACTGTGCAGTCCAGCTCGCTTCACCCCAGCGTCCTCATATCACTCGTTGCTTTCTTTTGTGCGGCCCACACCACACTTACAACGATTCCGTAACCCGAAGCCGCCCTGTCGAAAGGTTTCTGCGAAGCGAACATCCTCCCTGAATTTGACTGCTTGCCCGGATCTCTACCAGGAGATTCCCGTGAACTTGGAACTAGATTGCGATGCACAGCAGAGTGACCAACAAGTCCCACCGCCCTGGCGCCGACCCCCTCACCAAAAGCTCTGGGCCAGCAACAGCGCAAGGCACGAGCAACCTGATTTCACACAGCGCCGGTGCTGGCGGAGAGTACAAGTCAATACTCCCATCCTCTGTGTTCCGCAAGGTGCTGGCACCAGTGATCGCTCGCCGTACTTCAGCTCCTGCAGGTACGCGCAGGTGTCCCTAGTTCTTGCATCAGCCTCCCCACTGCATTCTGACTGCGTCTTTGAATTATTGTCAAAGTCCTTCATCTCTAGAGCCAGTGTCCAGGGCGGATCCCCTGCTGTGCGGTTTGCTGCGCAACCACCGTCAATCTATTTTCGAAGAGCCCACCCTATCGTATGATGGTGTCTCAACGAGCGAGCCCGAATGCTTTTCGGGGCGACCACACTATTCTAGCGCATGCAGCAAGACCTCTTTCACGGGTCCTCCCAGGCCCGAGAACCAACGCAGCCAGAAGTTGGGAGACGATCTCTGCATTCCACGTTCATTCTATGGACAAGGCCTTCCATGCGCCCTTATCCTCTGTGCACGGCACGGCGTGCCGGTACCTACATGAGAGCATGCAGGATTCCAATAAAAAATGAGCACCAGCAGCTTCAGCTTACAGGCAGCCAAAGGTTTCAAATACAGCAGCCACAGAACTGCCTTGAAGGGAAGCCTGGTGCAATCTGTGAGGACGGAACGTTGTTCCTTCTACATCTTCGTGCGAGTTGGAATTCCGCCAACGATATGAACTTTTAATAATGTGAGAACCCTGCATCCACTCCCCCGTACCTGCATATTCCCTTCCGCCATTCTCTTAGGCAACCAGTCTTCGAAGGTAGATCGTAAGACCTTCGTCAAGTCTCCGTCAGCGCCCAACTGTAAATCTTTGACAAATGTCTTGACACCAGGCGTTTTTTTTTTGTCGGATCCTTCTCGGAGAATCTGTGTTTCCAAATCGCATTTTTTTGCCATCGAGTTAAGGGACCCTCTGGGGGTGCAGAATCACCTCAAAATCTATTCAAAGCCGATGTACCGGCCTTGCATTTTCTCGTCCGGCGCAGACTTCCCGTGCATATTCCGGTTCGCTGTGTCTTTGTAGAGAGCACACCTTTGACACGAGGGTAAGCTGAGTGATGAGCATTGAATATTCAACTTTTTCGTCTGTTTTCGCGCTGTGTATCCCCCCGACGTATCGCTACATACTATTCACAGAAGGCTTGAGAGGACGAATCTCTATTCTTAGCCGTCGCCTTCAAATGCGCCTCGTCATATTGCATAAATTCACCCATGACACTAGGGTTTGGGGTTCTGTGGTTATTAGGGAAGTGGCGTTTCGTTCGGTGGTTCCTCTTCTCAATTTTAGTTGCACCTTCTTTTCTTTGACAACTGGAATCCCCAGTAGAAAGGTGTTTAACTCTCCACAGACACAATGCGTATAAGTGGAGAAAGCTGATTTCGTTTTTCTTCAGTTTTGATTGGTGCCCTAGTTCATTGCTCAGTGACAGGGTTTGGTATCTGCCCCCGTCCAGTAGTCAAACACACGACACTTGGCAGGTGATCTACCATCGGAAGATCGACCATTTAACGTTGCAGCGGAGCTGACAATCGTTCCTATTCTACTACTACTACTACTTCTCCGTTTGGATCTTAATCAACTGACAATTGATTCCGATTTCAAATAGTACAGCGGCGAGTGTCCAAGGCTACCAGAGCCCCCATTGGACGAGTGAATAATGGTATTCTCTGCAGTTCCCCGCGGGAAGGACGATTATTGCGTTCTCCTCAAAAAGTCAAAGTGAATTAAAGAGCACATCGCAAAGTATCTTTTAGGTCCCGGTGAACTCTTTTCTCCTGTCCAAGTAATCTTTTGCACATGGCAACCCTGCAGGACTTCACTGATACCGAATGCCTCACACTGTTGGGTCCAAACTGCACAATTTCTAAACCTTGAAGAGCTCAGGAAGGTTCACCGAGGTGAACAGTGGGCTTGGCATCGACACGCGCACTGCCTGAACCACAAAACATGGTGCGGTGTCTAGTGGTTTCAAACATTGTGCAGAACGTGCTTTGAACGACACCTTTCGGGTTATGAGGACCTCGGTCTCAGCATCCGAATAATAGGACTCCCCTGTTAGCGAAGCCCTCCCACGTTCGAGTTTCTTCGAAGGTTGGGTGGATTGAGGCTTCCGCATCAGGAGATTATCACGACCGCTTGAAGTCAACGTTGTGCTTTACAACCCTCCTTGTCACTATAGCGCAGTGATTCATTTTCAGAGAGTGGATTCGGCGACCAGGCACTATTACACTACTTCATAGCAATTCCTCAACCTCGCATGCGTTGCAGGACCTCTGGTTCAATGATCGTGCTCTTCTCCCCAATAGGCTTTCACACAACCCCGCAGCTGCTCTCACCTGCACCTATTTATCGCCCCTCATCACTACGAAGGGACATCCTAGAGCTAGCAATCTCTCGCCGGCTTAAAGATTGCCCTTTCTACCTCTAGGATTGGGGGGTACAAGAGTCAACGATTGTGCAAGTAGTTAACATACTGAAATTCGACCCGTATCCACCGACGAACTGACACCTTCCCCTCGCCAAACATACAGAGACTTTCTTGCCTCTAGCAGCGCCAAATTTAAATGTTTTTTAAGAAAACCACAGAGTCTTATTATCGGGCCTGCTCAAGATCTGTACCCACTCTAGCGCTTCGGGGAGCATGTATCTGGGTTTGCAATCTCACTAGTTTCTGCGATGCCGACGCAGCTACGAGTAGCTGCTCGAGGTCAATATCCGTTCGCCCTGCCATATTGAAGCCACGCGTGAAAGAGGCTGCAGCTTTTTGAAGACGAGCGTTTGAGACAATGCATCGCTTTACATTCGGGAGTCCATCCGGATTCTGGATGCGCCGACTTACCTAAGAATCAGCTTTCTCCAAATACGACAGCCGGCCCTATGAAAACTCCGCGCATTTTTTAGGAGGGGAATCCAGGTAAGAGTAGGTATTGTTAGTCTTGGTGCTCTGCTCTGTATTTTTGGTTTTCCATGAACGGATCTGCAGAGTTGCACACAAGGATGACACTGTGCTTCAGGTCAGACACGTTGGGCTGTGAGCACTTTTAATCTATATGCAATGCTGTAAGAGTGTAAGAGTATAGCTGTGTAACTCTTGAGGAGCTGCAGTCATACGGAAATAGTCGGGCGGACCGCTAGTGAGATCGGTCGGTGAGATTACATTTTGGTATCTGTGTCCATGACCATCTAGGTGGCCTTACACATTGAATAGATGAGGATGATGCTTTGAATAGTGAATGTGGGAGGACTGAACTCGATTTTCATGCCAAATTCAGTGCAAAACTCGGGTCGGACGGGTTAACGGGACGAATTCTGAGCTATTGAGATTTTCATGGTACACCTCCATTTCTCAGGAGCTAGCCATTCTTGAATCGACTTTCTCCATCGTTCTGCATTTGGTATTCAATATGTACAGCCATGGGAGCTACGATGTCCGAATCAACCGGGACGCCCCAAACGTGCATGATTCCGCCTCGGCTTCCTCTCAACTGTTCAGTGATGCTCATGCTCTTCCTTCATAAACATCTCCTCGTATACCAGATATCCGGCGAATGCTACAGTCGCGATGCCGAGACCAGGGAATGTGCCTCTGAATCGATTGAACCGGGTGAACATGCCTGTGTACCGCCATGCCTCACTGGACGTAGCTCAGTATACCGACCGCAATTGGCACCACTTCTGGAGCAAAAGAACATACTATCGTGCCCACGGGTCGCCTTTTATGTTTTTAGTTGCTGCGGCGAGCTTCTTTGGGTCAAAGCCGGTGAGGGAGGGGCGTGGCGCCATGTAAACGCTGAGTGAAGGACGTTAGCAATTGACCTCCCAGGGAATGTATGATCATTTAAATGCATTGTAGTAGCAGAACTTACCGTGTTGGCCTCATTGTGATGTGTGTTGAGAGACAGAGTCGAGGGAGGCGATGCGGTCGTCAGTTTGAAGCTTCATCGAGATGTGAGCGCCAAGATAATGGGCGGCCCAAGCTTAGCCTACAATCCATGGATGCGCTCCAAGTCCACCAACGCGAACACCCAGCCAGGTCCTTGACCTCCTGCCATCGACTTTCACCACAACACTTGACTGTCACTGGAACCATCTATCTCTAAACCCACAGACCACGTCGAATCATTCACGAACAGGAAATTCCTCTACGCTCCCTCCTTCCACTTGGTTCAACAGAAGCCCTCCTCCAACTTCCCGACTTCAAACTACCCGCCGATAGGAAATATGCCTCCCCCCGGCAACCGCTTCCCGGGTGGTAATCTTTCAAATCCATTCCAGCACATCTCAAGCCACCCGATACACCAGCAGCCGCATCTCCAGCAGCAGCACCAGCAGAATCTCCAACACCCAGGCTTCGGCGGAGGCAACCAGAGCCACAGCCTCAACCTCTTTGGGCACAACCAGAATAGCTTTCAGTCGAATGCAGGGCTCGGCGGGGGTGTTGGCGGCGCAGGGCTCGGCAGTGCGGCAGGGCTCGGCGGCGTAGGTGGAGGAACCGGGCTGGATGGCCACGAGGCACGAATGCGGTTCGCTCACGGTGCTCAATTGCAACAGGAAGCTGCTCTGGGTCGGGGTCAAGATGGCATGAAAGGCATGAAACAACGGATACGGGAGGTCTGGCGTTCGAACCTCCACCAGGAAATGGATTTGCTACGCTCCTTGGTCGATAAATATCCCTACATATCGATGGTCAGTATCTTTCCCACTTAAACTTTCAGACCAAAATGCTCCTGTACTCTTGGTGCCCAACCAGAGGATTTTCTGTGGGGGATTGTTTCTAATACCTTGATGTCTGTAAGGCGTATCGTAATGGGGCTCCCAAGCATGATGAACTGACCTTCTTTCCTGACCATGACTGGGTATCTATTGTCACTCCCCTGAAATTTTCATTCGTTTTCTAAATTCAATACACCCACTAAACATATTTCCAGGATACCGAATTCCCAGGTGTTGTCGCTCGACCAATTGGAGACTTCCCATCGAAAGCGTCCTATCATTACCAAACTGTTCGCTGCAATGTAGATCTCCTCAAAATCATCCAGCTGGGTATCACTCTTTTCTCAGTAAATGGTGATGTTCCACCACCGCAGCTGGATATGAGCTCCCTGAGTTACCAACCCAAGACGGTGCAGCTATATGCGCAAAATATCGTTGTCTGTCCCTGCACTTGGACGTTCAACTTCCAGTTCTCGCTCGAGAACGACATGTACAATGAAGAGTCAATCGAAATGCTCAGGAAATCCGGCGCAGACTTCGACAAGCTCGCTACGCAAGGCATCGATCCTCAGGAATTCGGATCTCTCCTCATCACATCTGGAATGACGCTCTCTGATGACATCAATTGGATATCGTTCCATTCGGGCTATGACGTTGCGTATCTGATCAAGATGTTGACGGCGAAACCTCTCCCTGAGGACGAAGATCAGTACCGCAAATTGGTCCAAATCTTCTTTCCGAAGCTCCTCGATGTTAAGTACCTCTGGCGTCATGCGATAAATCTTATGCGGCGTGGCGTGATAGGATCCACCGCAACCACCATCATCAACAATGTCGGGACCAAATCTGGACTGCAGGACCTAGCAGACGAATTGGGATGCCAGCGCATTGGCAATCAGCATACAGCAGGATCAGACGCCTGGCTCACTGGCGGTGTGTTTTGGAAGATTCGGGAAAGGGTGTTCGACAACAACATTGCTGACGAAATGAATGGACAAATGTGGGGATTGACGGGCGTACCCCCGCCGGCCAGCGCAACAGCCCAAGCCGCTGTTCTGGCCGCACAAGGAGCCCAGAGTATCGCCGGTTATCCAGGCATGAACGGCGGGATGATATTTCATCCAGGCAACGCAGGCGGACACCAAGGCGGCAACGGACCAAGCACCCCTACCAGCCATCCAGCAGGCCTGGCATCCACCCCTGGACCACAAGGTCACAGCGGGATGATGACTCCCGGAGCGACAGGCGCTTTTGGCGAGTTCAGATATTCAGGGAAGTAGAACGGCCCTTCAAACGGCCAGAAACAACCCCAAAACAAGCAGAATCATCTTCCGGATCGCCAAAATTCTCCCATGAACATCCCATACCAGGCCTAAGATAGTCAGATCCCTCTTCCAATTAAACAGAAACAGTTTGCCCTCCAAATCAGCCTGTTGCCTTGTCGGTGCAGTTCACAGAATCCCCACCGTTGTTCGGATTATTATAAATCCGGGATCCGAGAATTAGTGTAGGTTGCATACGATTGCTCGCTCCAAGGCCTCCTCGAACTGACACGCGGGGCCCAACTTACCTTCCAAAGAGTTTAAGCTCCCGTTTGTACTCCTGGAAACGTACTCTGTGCAATTATATGCTTATGGGATGGCGTGGGCTTGTCCGTGGCCTGAAATGGAGTTCGTTTGATATGGGATCGGTCCTGGGCCAAAGGTTAGAGGTTTAGAGGGTTCTGATGAGCGGAAATGGGAATGGAGTCTGGTGCATTTTCATGGCCTGTGTGGTGTTTGTTATGACCAAGCGTTTTTTTTTTTAATAAGCTGTGTAAGGGATGGGTAGATAGGTGAATAGGTGGAGTTGGGACTTTTGTTAAGTAGTGTAATTTGTGCTTAGGTTCCGTCGAATACACACGATGCTGAATTTTGACTGCCTTTGATGGGAGCTTGACGAAGGTCAGACCCAGAAGAAAGAGGTTTCATACTTAGAGTGTATGAAAATGCGGGGTTTCGATTTAAGCTGCGTATTTTACTGATTCACACACATATCGGTGTGAATCTTTGCGCTCACGGCACGAACCACAAGGCACATAGAGAAGGTAGAGTGGATAGTAGAGTCCTCCATGTAATCTATAGTTGCTATTCTTCAGCAATGATTGATTCGGTGGCATAGACGCAGTGTCTGTTGTATTATCAATCCTCCTTCTCTTGAAACCTAGGTCTTCCTCGCCCTAATCTAATCTCATAGAAATCGTAAACCTAGTCTTGCACCTACTGCAAAGTTTTACATATTAAACCTCGTCCTCTGCTTCTCCATCTTACTCTTCCATTCCCATTCTTGCCCACTCTTCCATTGCACACCTCTATCTACTCGCCGCAACTTCAACGTAAACCGGGGTCCGAGTTCCTGTAGCCCTGTTCGGATGTCTTCAACCCCCTTCACCGCCTTGCCGTCTGTCCCTACGATACTTTTCTCGGATTCGCGCTTGTCCCGGAATATGTAGCGGTGCCGACGCACGAATATGTAGTCGCGCTGGTTGTGAAGAGTAACGACAGTCCGGCCTTCGATTTCAGGAGAGGTGGGGTACAGGGATTGGAAGAGGTGTGCAGTTAGGAGGCCGAGCGGAGTACGGAAGTTGTTGAGGATGAGTTCTGGGATGTGACCGGTGGGGTTACCGTGGCCGGGGAGTTTTTTGCCTTCGACCCAGTTGGTGATGGTGAAGTGGAAGTGCGGGCCTGATGGAAGGTGTACGATATCGAGACCAGAGGGTCGCTTTTGGTCTTCCATGAGGATGATAAGAGTTGTGTAGGACCGATTTGAGGCGAACTGTGCGATTTCTCGGACGGAGTATTTGTGCGCATGCGCGTGGGCGCTGCGGCGGATGTAGGTGCTATTGGGGAGGAGAGAGGTTAGGATGTGGGCTTCGTGATGGAGGGTGGAGTTCAGGGAGGTGGTGACGAGGATCTTGGGTTCGGCGGGGGGTTGGAAGAGGGTTGGGAATTTTTGTTTGAGGAACTCAGGGGAGAGCTCGAGGTTAGTTGCTGTGGATGTGGCCGGGCTGGAGGCTCGTTTTGGGGGATCAGAACTGCGTCTAGGCGTTGATGTTGCGGTGTCTGAGTCTGAGATATCGTCATCTACATCGGAATCGGAGTCTAACATGCTGTCTGCCTCCTCATCCTGCTCTTGTTGTTCAACTTCGCTGTCGCCGTCGCCGTCGCCCTCCGCGTTTAGTTTCTTCAACTTAGCCAATATGCCCTCCTCTTCACGCGCCCCCTGTTCTTCCTCGCCCAGCTTCCTCTTCTTCGCCAGTCGCTCCACATCGACAGCCCACCCCAACGCATCCTCCTCGTCACCTACGCCTCCATCCCATGTTCTCTTCGCATCGATCGTCACAGGGACATTTCTAGCTCGCCGCTCCTCGCGGAGTGAGGGGTCTTTTTCTTCCTCCCGCTTACGACGAAATCGCGCGTCACGCTTCTCAGCCTCTTTGGATTTTTTGAGGGCCGTATAGGCGGACTGGCGGCGGAGCTTGTTCTTGGGTTTGACGCCCGTAGGCATTGCGGAAGCTTTAGACGCAGCCATGCTGGGCGAGACTGCCGCATACCGTCAATTAGATTTGATCAAAGAAGCGCTGCGATTGCATACCTGGAGCTCCGAAAATTCACGGTTCGGAAAATTCAGAGCACGGGTCGTTTTGCAGTCATGTAAAGCTGCGACGAAGAAGCAACGAACTTTTTTCTTTGGGCGGGACACAGTCCTCGGATATTTGTTTTCCCGAGGCTGTATCGGGGGTCTCAGTCATTAATTTGATGGAACATGAAGAGTCACAACGTAGCTTTATATTGACCTTCTCTCCCTTCTCTCCCTTTTCCTCCTCTCACACATAGGAGGATCCTGAGTGTATGCGCCCGCTGTCGAGCTTGTTGCGCTCCAATTGCTTCACTTCTCTTCCTAAACCCTTTTTTGGTACCCCACCTTGCCTTGTTTATCCTACCAGGAGCTTCACCACAACACCCGCGCCCCGCCGATTCCAGCTTCCGCAGAGGAAGAAGGAAGCCAACATGGCCCACGCTATGACAATGAAGAATGGTCAGCCGTTTGACCGCGCTTCACTCGAGTCTCTCATGAAGGTGCCCCCCCCCTCCCCCTCCCTCCCCCCTCTCCCTTCAACTCGAAGGCTTCCTGCTACTACTTGGAGGAGTTATATTGATGGTTTGCAGCGACGCCTCTTCTATACACCCGCTTTTGATATATATGGCGGCGTTTCTGGTCTCTATGACTTCGGTCCGCCAGGCTGTGCCCTAACAAACAACATTGTTGACATTTGGAGGAAACACTTCGTTCTGAAGGAGAACATGCTTGAAGGTGGAACGCATGAGGCGACATAGAAGGATGAGGGCTGACACACATCAGTGGACTGCACCATGCTTACCCCGTACGAAGTTCTCAAGACCTCAGGTCACGTGGATAAATTCGCAGACTGGATGTGCAAAGACCCCAAGACTGGTGAAATCTTCCGCGCAGACCACTTGGTTGAAGAGGTGTTGGAGTCTCGGCTGAAGGGCGACAGGGAGGCTCGGGGCCAGAAGGTCGAAGAAGAAAAGGACGACCCGAAGAAGAAAAAAAAGAAGGTTAAGAGCATTGCGGCTGTGAAGCTGGATGATGCCCTGGTGCAGGAGTATGAGGAAATTCTGGCTAAAATTGATAACTATAATGGCGAAGAACTTGGCCTCCTAATCAAAAAGTACGATATTAAGAACCCGGCCACTGGCAATGAGCTCCAGCCACCGGTTTCTTTCAACCTGATGTTCCAGACCTCCATTGGCCCTTCTTCCAATCTGCCTGGTTTCTTACGTCCAGAGACTGCGCAAGGTCAGTTTCTAAACTTCGCCAAGCTGCTGGATTTCAATCAACAGTCGATGCCCTTTGCATCCGCCTCTATTGGCAAATCCTTCCGAAACGAGATTTCCCCACGATCCGGCCTGCTGCGAGTTCGAGAGTTTTTAATGGCAGAAATCGAGCACTTCGTGGACCCAGAAGGCGGGAAGAAGCACCCCCTATTCGACGAGGTAAAGGACGTGGAGCTGGAGCTCCTCAACCGGGAAGTCCAGCTAGCTGGCAAAACTCATGTTGAGACCACAAAGATTGGCAAGGCGGTTGAGACCGGTCTCGTTGATAACGAAACCCTCGGTTACTTTCTTGCTCGCATTCAGCTCTTCCTCCTCCGAATTGGTGTCGATCCAGCGAAGATTCGTTTCAGACAACATATGGCCAACGAGATGGCGCATTACGCGACGGATTGTTGGGATGCGGAGCTTTTCACCTCGTACGGTTGGATTGAGTGCGTCGGCTGTGCCGACAGGAGTGCATATGACTTGTCTGTTCACATGAAGAAAACTGGTGCACCCTTGATGGTGAGGGAACCTCGGAAAGAGCCACTTAAGATTGAGGAATACCAGGTCGACATCGACAAGAAGAAGTTTGGTCCCAAGTTTAAGAAAGATGGCAAGACGGTAGAAGCTGCACTGGAGGCTCTCACCCAAGACATGCGGGAAAAGCTTTCGCTGGACCTGGAAAAGGAGGGCAAGATCACAGTCGAGGTACCTGGCGTTGGCGACGGAAAGGTTGAAGTCCCCAAGGAGCTCATCACTATCGAAAAGCGGACACGAATAGAGAATGTTAGGGAATATACCCCCAACGTTATTGAGCCATCTTTCGGTATTGGCCGAATAGTCTACGTAAGGTGCTGGCCCCATTTTCTTCAACTAATATACTAATATATGCCGTGCAGGCTCTTTGCGAGCACAACTACTGGACCCGTGCCGAAGACGAGGCTCGTGGTATTTTGTCCTTCCCCCCAACAGTCGCACCAACAAAGGTCCTCATCGTTCCACTGAGTTCGCACGCCGACTTTAAACCATTCGTTCGTGTTTTGAACAACAGGCTCCAGGAAATTGGCATTTCCAGCCGAGTGGACGACTCTGGTGCATCAATTGGCAAGCGGTACTCGGTAAGACGCTGTTTCCAATGTTTCATCAATGAACTTGTACTGACGTGAGGTGTAGCGTAACGATGAACTAGGTACTCCCCTTGGTATCACCATCGATGTAAGTGTTTGACTTTCTCCCCCCACACACACATGATGCTGACTTGACAAAGTTTCAATCTGTCAAGGACAACACCTTTACATTGCGCGATCGAGACACGACACGACAAGTCCGCGCATCCTTGGACGAGATCTGCAAGGCTATTTCGAATCTAGTGAACGGTACCGAGGAGTGGGCAGATGTAGCATCGAGACTGCCAGCTTTCGAGGGTCAGGATGTTGACTAGCCGACGTTCTTATGTGTTCGATCAGTTTCAAACATGTTTCGTTGCTATAGATAGACCGACCAGGTGAACGGGCTCGATGGAGTACCTAGGTTCATTTTCAGGAGAGTGTATTATTGCTCGCTCGGTCAAAATTTCTGTGATAGGCATGGAGAGTTTGAGACTTTTGATCTTCTGACGTGCTTTCCGGTCTCCGCCTTCCACCTTCCCGTCGAAAGCCACAGAATTTATACACGTGACGCTCAATGACGCTCATCCAAAACTTTAATTCAACCGCTCTTGAGTTCATCGCAATGCTCAAACTCTTCATGTCAAATGTCCATGTCAACAGCGGCTTGCTCGAGCCGATTACAAAGTTCAAGAGATGCATGTTGCACGAGCCCCACCCGCTCTGAGGCCGCTTTTCAAGTTCGTATTCGAGTTAGTCTCTTGACAATCCCGACAAACTGCACCTAGCCTGTCATTTCTCCAGAAGGAGTTTCACGGCACGATGGAAATGCCTGTCGATATCCTGCACACCGGAGAGACTTGAACAGCTCGGAGACGGGCGCAGACCCGAGGAAGCGTCGTCCCCGTTCTCAGGAGACAGTTGGCAGCGGGAGCGTTCCTGGCGGCGAGACCCAATCGAGTGACAAATGGGCCACGAGTGGAATCCAGCAGGGCGGTCGTTGAGCAATGCCTTCAAACCCTTTGGTTGTGCCTCATGTTGGCACTCCAAATGTGTGAGCATCCCTGGTTTAATCTGCACTACGGGGAGGATGGTATTACAGGGGTTTTGAACGTGGCATGACTCCCGGCCCACCACCACGACTGTTCCAGCTCTCTGCATCTGCACCCCTCTGTTTTGTGCCTTGACCACGGTCCGTCGCCTTTGACAGCTGTCGACGGTGGCATCAATTGTCAGCAACTGGGCGTCGAACACATAGCCATCAGTCCAGCGTCTGCCGGCGGGCGTTGCGAGGGGGGTCGCACAACTCGTCCACTCCTGTACGCCAGGGAAGCGGCAGACTTTGAGTCTTTCGGCTACGCATGAATTAGCCTGCCGCTCATGACCACCCATTTCTCGACGAGCGGACTGTTTGCTGCAGCGTCCGGGATTTGAAAGCAGCCAACGAGCGCTCGCCTGGTTGCGCTGCGTCACCTGCACCTTTTAGTTGCAACAAGGCGGACGTGGTAAGTTGGAAAGCAGCATGCTGGTGGGGACCCTCCCATCCCCAGACGCTTTCCGTCGCTCGCTCCTATTCTCCGAATACTCTCTGCATCGTCTTTGGTTTCAATCACACATCAATCACATTCCATCCCTACGGTACGGCCGAGCTAGAGTTTTCTGGAAGCCCTCGGCCCCTTCTTTCTGACGACATACGTGCATTCCCGTTCCGCAGAACGGTCCCTACCACCCCGTCAACGCGCATCCTCGCTCTTGTGGATGGGATTGTTCCTTCCCGTGCCCCCTCAAGCTCAGATAACGCACGCAGAAATTATATTGCGCTTGACGTTACTGTGCAGAGTAGCGGTCGGAGCCATCTGCACTGTCGTTGCCCCGTCTCGTAATTGCTCTTTCTCCAATATCCCTACTCCGTAAACATGGTGGTATCCTGCATTTGGCATTGATTGCTGACTGCGACTGCGGGAGCTTGGGACCAGGTGTCCGGGTGAAATTTGGATGGGTGCTTGGAGTCTTGGGATATGCTTCGATCCTTGCAATCAGTGCAGGCTGTCGCATTATTGTAAAATCTGTCTTTTCCACTGCGGGTCGTATCATTCTCAAAGGTCGAGACTTTTTGCTTAGTTTATTGGAAATCCTACCGCTTGCGTTTTATATTATACCCTCCTTGCAGGTTAGCAAACCTTTACTGAAAGTCGGACCCAGGAACACTCGAAAAAGGAAAGCAGTAAAAGGACCAGTTAGCGGACAGTTCGCCAGACACATCATTGGTACACCGAAGCATCGGTACACCGATTCCTCTTGGGGGCCTTCTCCCACGCCTCATCCTCAGCAGCCTACGGCACCGCCGTGGATCCAGGACTGACCAACACGCGCCACCAATCAAGAGACTGTCGCGTACGGGTTGCAACGCTCAAATAACCACACCCCCTTTCCCGGACAACGCGCCTTGCAATTCCCAGTATAGTGGCTAGTTCGACCCAACTTTCTCAAATACTCACCTATTCATATCGAGGCCCGTCAGCGAGGGACGTCGTTGGGACTGTTGATACCCAGTTCGCTTCTTTACCGATCCGCCGGCCCAAGACCATGGAGGAGGAGCCGCCACAACCCGACGATCCGGCAAGAGATCACACAGCCGCACCACACAAGCGTCAAAGGACTGATTCGGAAAGTTCGACATCTCTGGACTCCATGTAAGACATATCTTTTTATGAAGCGCTCTAGTGTCCTCACCCGACACCATTTTCATTGACAGATTCCCGCCGTTTGTGCGCCTGAGTAGGCTCCATTCCGAGTCGACATCAAGCAAACAGAAGTATTGCTTTTTGCGTTCCTTTGAAGACAGGAACTGACAGGGTGTGTGGCAGCCAATCTACCCGAACTCTTCAATCAGAAGATCTCGAATTTGTTCACGAAAACAACCGCATCTATGGCGATCACAGCTACTTTATGCCGTGTGACCAGACAGAGCAAGATCGTTTGACAATCCAACACCAAGTCTTCGTTTACGCATTAAAGGGGAAGCTCACAACTACAAGAATAACGCCTGCTACTAGGAGAATTCTCGACCTAGGCACTGGTCCTGGAAACTGGGCTGTCGCAATGGCCCAACAATATCCCCATGCCGAAGTTGTCGGCATTGACATGACTGCATGGGACATCGAAACGACAGAAGGAGAAGCAGGAGCCGGGCGGGTGACGTGGGAGATTGATAACTTGGACGTTTGGGGAACGGATTCTGAAATGGATGAGCTGACCTCTAAACTTGAGTGGTACGACCCCTTCCGAGACCCAACTGCACGAATTCCCATCGACTCTCCCTCGAAGTCAAAAGGAAAAGAGCCGCAAACCCAGCCTCAAAGCCCACTGGCATCCGAACCCTCCTTTAACCCCTACATCCTCGAACCCGAAGCACAGTTGGGCTGGCACTTCAGCGAGCCTTATGACCTCATCCACCTTCGCAACCTCAAAGGGACATTCGCATACTGGGAAGACGTCTATGCCGAGATTTACAAGAATTTATCTCCAGGCGGCTGGATTGAGGTTGGTGACTACGAAATCGTGCTTCCGGAAATGATAAACTCTCCTGACGACCCTGGTGTGGTGTCTTCAAGCAAAGCTGGAAAGCGCCCGCTCACTCATGAATTCGCACTCCCGTGTATTAGAAGGCTGTATCTTTCTATGATGCAGGCGAGTTTCAAAAGTGGGCGTCCGCTAGGATCATATTACATGCATCCGACGTATCTAGAAGATGCTGGGTTCAAGGATGTGACGACAACATATGTGAATGTTCCTGTGGGAACATGGCCAGAGGATGAGGAGCAGAAGAAAATTGGGAAAATGTTTCTTGTGGTGTTCATGGAGAGTCTGGAGCCGCATTGCTTGAGACTCCTGACTAAATATGGGGATGCGGAGAAGATTTGGACGCTTGAGGAGGTAAACGACATTATTGAGCAGGCGAAAAAGGAAGTTATGGAGTGGGGCGACAAAGAGGGTGCGCAAGCCAGGAAGGAGGGATGGTGTGCGAATTTCAAGTGGGTTGTGGGTAGGAAGAGTAAAAATGCTTGAAGGATCATGAGGGATGACGGATAAATCTTACAACTATACCTTCAGGGCAAGACTTAGGGAACGACACGTCGTGTCTGGAGAGGGACTACAAGCTGTTGAAGTCAGCATTAACATGCTCGACAAGTGTCCTAGTCACAGCAGGCTGGGGAAAATGTTTAGATAAATTGGCGACCACGATGATGATGGATCATGCTGAGAGGTACGTTGGAGTATCTTTATGATAACTGATGATGGGATGAGTTTCGGGTTTCACGAAAATAGTTGTCAAATAATAATACTCAACCTTCCCATTCACCAAAAGATGGCCAGCTAGACCCTTCATCAGCACTCCTGCCCCTCACCCCTCACCCCCCTACCCACACCAAGTCCAACACGACACCCAAAGCCATCAAAACTCAACCTACTCGCCCTCTCCATGCGCACCCCACTGCACCCGCGCATCCGAAACGGAAAGTGTCCCGACGAGACGGATTCGGGCGGCGCCACATAAGACCAGGGATTTAACGAGCTGAAGGTTCCCGTCCACCCTGGCTGTCGGGACGGCCGCTGTGGCTTGCTTGTTCCTCACGCCCAACCTCTCGTAAGCGGCCGGAAGCGGGCCCCGTGGAAATCGGATTCAAGTGTCACTACAGCAAAGACTAATTTACGAATTAGAGTGGGGGGATTGGGGCGGGTGATCCGGATGGGCTTTGGTGGATGTTGGTGGGTGTGGGTGGCGGTGCCAAGGATGAGAGGGCCGAGTCCGACCGGAGGGGTTGCTGGAGAAGGTCTGACTTTTTAGGGGTTGGCGAAAGGGATGACTTCTAGGGTATACCGGGCTTTGGAGAGAGGGTGAGAGTACCAGAATGGTGGAAGTTGCGAAGAGCGAAACGCGTCGGTGGCTACTGGACCAAGACCAGCGGTTCATCTGCTAATGCACGACTTGTCACTTATGTTGCTTTTTCTTTGTTCCGTGGCCTTGGGACGGCCTTCGTTCTTGGATCGCAGGCTTGACGACAGCGCGGGCCTCAGGTAGGGCTAATTGCGAATATGGAATGGTGAAGTTTGATTCTGAAAATCGCCGTGCCGACAAAAGTGAGGCAGACGATCACTCCTTGCAGGGATAATTTGTGGGTTTTTCTTTTGTCATGGACTGCGTTCGCCAAGCGCGTGCAACTGCATCTGGGACCTGCAGCTTCAGAATTGCAGTAGGCACGTGACTTATCTCATTCACTCCTCTGCTGCGCCTGGGACACCATTCAGCGAGGTCGAAAGATAACACCGTCATTAACCTGCAAATAAATTATAAAAACGTAAATATCTCTCTTATCCATGTACTCTAAAACCCTGACCCTAGCTATGCTTGATCAAATACAGTGGGCGAAGGGGATAGAGTAGAATGAGAAGGGGTCAATCCTTTATCAATCTGTGTAAGATCAGTATTGACACGATGATCCGATGTCTTCAAATAGCTAACCATATACTCAAACACGGCCGCTTCTTGAGCGCTAACCACATATCTTTGTCCACAGCATCTTGCTCTCTGCTGGTCGTCATATTGCCATCCCTCGGAATTCGCGGCGGGTAAGTGACGTTGTCTTTGTCACCACCTCAAGTACTTTAGAATCAAGTTCATGACTCCATCGACCAAACATCGCACAGTTCTCGACTCTAAAGAAAGACATTCCAATTATGCAGTCCTAACTATATCTCCCACTGCCACATCAATTCCTCGCACTGAACCTACCCTTTCTACCCAAGAGAGCACGCTCCTCTAACACAGATAGTAGTTTCGAGGGAGCTAGAAAACAGCACAGAGACGACATTGAAGTCATGGATGCCTAAAAGGGCGAATTAGTCACCCTCTGGGCAGAGTATATAAACTAGAATATATCGGGGCACAGGGACAACCCTGTGGACTAGCCGAACATTGACAACCTCACAAGTTGGATGAAAGTAGCTGATGGAGACGTGCCCTACCTAGTCGAGTTCATGATCAAGAGGAAAGATGCCCGACTTCACCTGGAGCAATTTGTAATAACAATTCGTAGACATCGATCCAGAACAATGGCTAGATGAAGAATACAAGAGAGGTAAATGACAAAGATTCTTCACCAGTACTGCCTTGAGGATTGAATGTGGGCCAGACCAACCCACCAGAACCGAATATCTAGCAAGGTGGGTATCACTGTAAAGGATGAAAATGAGGAGATTTGGCCAGAGAAATATTGGACAGATTTCTTCCCAAAAGTTTCCCCTGAGGAATGGATGCAGCTTGCTCAAGATATTAGGCCATCCCGTTCTCGTCCCGCTCCAGGCTCTGCTGGAGGTTCCGCTCAATCTCCCGCTCGAGACCCTAGTTCATCGTTCACTGGCAACCACATTATGTCTTCTCACGGATATTCCACCGGCTATGACAACGAGGCGAATCCCGAAGGTGCATGACCCCATTTCAGTCAGTGGGAGCGAGTCATTGGATGTTTGCTCACTGGCCACCTACACATTCTTCGTCCTAGATTTCTGGTCTGGTTCCTGTCTCTCCTTTTTCTTCCTGGGCCTGGATTCTAGGGCTGCATGTTTATTGTTTGTGTTTGGTCTTGGGCTTTGTCTCTGGGGGTTCATGGCTGTTCAGATATCACATCCACAGTCCTCATGTTAGGTGTCGGGTCTAGGTTGCTTGTCTGCATTCTGATTGCTGGGTTTACAGTCTGGGCTCATTGGTTTACCGATTCTGTATGGTCTCCGGCTTCTTTCTTGTCTATTTCCAGTTAGCGGGAATACGCCATATACCCTAGAGTTCATCCCTATATTCTACATCATTGTTCCAATATAGGCGAATCCATTTATTTTGTACGGACCTCATGTGCGCATATTTGTCAAAGGATAACTCTCCGCATCCTCGTCATCATCCAGTTCGAATTCGCCTGCACCACGAATCCTTTCCTCTTCATCTTTGACCTTGCCAAACCCCCTTCCTTCAGCGGAATCAGCGGGATTGGGGTACGGAGTCGCGCACTTTGAACTCCGCAGTGGGGGGTAATATCTCCGGTACGTGTAGAATGCCACCAATATGCCCAGCAACGAGCCAGTCGTCACATCATAAACGTCATGCCGATAGTCCTCGCATCTCGAAATGGCAATCAGGGCTGCACCAAGCAAAGGTGCAAGAGCTAGAAGAACGCGAGCAAGGTCCGTTCTGGGGCGGAAGACATGGCACTGCCCAGCCAGGAACAGCGCTAGATATCCTAGTCCACTGAAAGCAAAGCTGCTATGCCCGCTGGGAAAGCTGCGCCAGCCATCATGAAGAATGTGGTGGTTTGTTTCGGTACAGACTTCGAAATTGACGAGTTTATGGTCTGGTGTGCCTTTCTCGGGTTTGCAGCGGGCGACGAGATCGGGGCGGGGTCGACCGACGGCGTTCTTGACGAGATCGGTTATGAAGAGGGTGAGGATGAGACTGATAAACCAGCCGAGGATCGTAACGTGCGATTTGTGGGTTCCGGGCTGGAATATTAGGGCCCATGCTACGAGTATGCATAGAGGCACACCTCCTGCATAGATGAAAAGCCACGCTGTTCAAATATCAGTGCCTCCCCCTCAAATAGTCGGGTATAGTAGGACCACATACGGACTGGCACGCGCTCTACTGCAGCGTGTGGGTATTGTATGGCTAGATTATCGAGGGAGAACATGCGGTGGAACGGTTCGGCGAAGAATTGGAGCTTGGGGGGAATGTCAACGTGTTCTCCGTAGTATAGTCAGCACAAGTTTACATACCACGATATACCCAGTCAGCAAGATTGCGAGCCCAATATATTCTGAGGCATACGAGCGCTATGGGTTCAATGGTCAGGCTTCAAGATTTCTTGAGACACACCACACTATACCTCCAGAACTTACCTGCCAGAACCGGGCTGCAGCGCCGATGAAGCCCGGGGCTTGGAGAAGACTGTTGGGTCTTTGCGACTGGCTGGCATGGCTGGGCATTGTCAATCGCGAGAATGTGAGAATATCATTGCTTGGAGAGGCGTGGTTCAGTGTGAGATGTAATGTCGCGGAGGTGGCTTCAACTCTCCGCAGGATGACAGGGTTGAAATACCGAAGTATATCCGAAGCACGTGATGTAGACCTGCTCCTCCGGTTTAGTTACTTTGAAACCCAATATGCTGTGACTTCCTTCTCAAAGGCTCCATGCTCCTCGGGTGACATCATGGAGCTTTTGGACCGACTTGTATTACTCGTCGAAATTTGAATTGCGTTTGTCTTCTTATCAACCATCACGACCAAGTGGAAAGGGCCCGAGGATAGCCAATTAAAAGCCAATCACAGTCCATGAGATATTGGTAAATTCTTAAGTGTACTCACTATGGTAAGGGATTTGAACAGTCTCGAAAGGTGCCCTGGGAGTAAGTTGTAGTCGTCGTGCCCCTGGGTCAGAGTGAGATTTTGAGTCGAGTTCACGTCATTGCCGTCCTTATATTGTTGTGGCATCTTTAGGGATGCATTTCCCCCCATTTTGCGGTAACCCCTGTAAACTGTAAGCGCAGGGGCGGCACGAGACGGCATTCCATAGAGCTTGGTCTTAATTCATCCTCGCGCGGCTTGGCAGTACTGGTCAAACGACGAAAGAAAAACGAACTTGACAAAATGTCTAGGGATGGCTGGCAATAGAAACAAAAGAACAAAAGCTTCTCAGGTCAAAGACTACTTCGATGGCATGCCCTGGGGAAAGTCCTAGAAATACCACAGAAGGGTCTTAACGAATGTTAAGATATGAAGGTATCTCAGTAGTATGTTTGGATCTTCGTGCATTTGCTGTAGTTCGTATGAGGAGGGCGTTCAGAATTGCAGAAGGATTTAGTAGAATGCGAAGGATGCAATGTTGTCTTCTCACCTTCTACTAATTTAATGCGCAAAAATCAGGAGTTAACCATCTCAACTTCGTGTTCACGCCTAGCCAGGTCTTGTTTGAGTGGGGCTATGGAGGGTTCTTCGAAAGATTCGAAATTCACCTGGGACTGCGTTTGCGATGATACTTTGTCTTTCTCTCAGTTCAGTCTGTTGAAATTAGCGTACCGAGGCGCCCTCCATTAGCCAGTACACGCTCCTGTTGAAATAGTCGCCCGCTTTTGAAGCAAAATAGAGAATTGCATCTCGAACCCGCAGTAACCTCTCCTTTGCCTGTTCTTTTAGTAGGAACGAAGGATGGTTCGAATACCCCACCTCAAATTGTTGATTGTTCCCCCGGCAAGGCCAGAGAGGAAAATGCCAGACGTGAGGACACTGCCTTAGACTTGTAGCTAACATCTTCATCACATGTGCTATTGCAGCCTTGCTACTGTTGTACGCAAACGACACGCCTTTTAGCCTGCTTAACCCTCCAATACTACTTGTAGCAATAACTTGACTCCTCCAATTTGCCGCAATATTACCCGCAGAATTTACAGCATCAAGCAGCTCGAGGAATGGCGGCGTCGTGTAGTATGCCCCGGCTAGATAGTCCAGGTGAAGTCCTCCATCGGAGTCTTCAGCGTGTGGGCTACATACCCGGAAAGAAAAGGCAGCCCCGCGTTTAGGGTGCTTTCAGAGGCTTGGGGCCTATCATCCCGGTGTTCGCAACAACCAAGTTAACGTGGCCGATATCCGACTTAATTCTCCGGTAACTTGAAGGAGGGAGTTATGGAAAGCGATGTCTCCAGGGAGAGGAGTAACCGTCTCGGGTTGATCTTTTAGGCTGCACGTTGAAGCACTTCTGGTTAGCGGCTGATAATGTATATTCTGTGAGCTCCATTGGCTCCCAGAGTTTTGGTAATCATCAATCCGATACCTGCGAAGCTTTAGCCATCACCTGCTGGAGTAAGGGGTCTCGGTGGCGATAGCGACGATGCTGTTGACATTGAAGAGCTCCAGCCTAGATGTTCGATGCTCCCATTGTATCTGGATGCGGGTGAAGAGCGATTCAGTTCTGCAGCAAACCGGGACTTTATTGATATCTCGAGCTCCGGCTCCTCGTTGGCCAATGCAGATACAAGTATCTTAAAGAGTCCAAAGAAACATGATTGGCAGAGTGTGTGAATGCACCCGTTTCGATTGACGGAGGCAAATGTCGTGGCTCTTGTGTCACACCGAGTTTCGCGCGAGTGTGATTTATGTAATCACACTCCAGAAGTCCCCTCTAAATCCAAGCTTAACCCTCCAGTGTCACTTGTGAGAGAATTTTGGAGAACGTCTCCGTTGCGCGCCCACATCCTTCGTTTCCGTGCATATTATACTTGGCTTCGTCTGCTCCATTCTTCTTGAATCTTCTCATTCATCAAAGACCCTATCTTTCGCGAAAACCTCTTCCTCAAACACTCAACAATACTATTCGCAGCGTTCAACCTCGGACTTGAATTCTGACACCATTCACCACCTTCCTCGAACTCGGAATTGCAGTAAAATACAGTGTTCGGGTCCAGGTGTCTGAAATGTGAGCTCTCTGCCGTTTTCTGAGAGAACAATTTGCTAAAAACTTCCCGCATGCCCGCCACGGATTTAAGATGGGCTTCAACAGATGGATCAAAGCAGAGAGGTCGTTGTCGAGAGAATTCTAGGATGAGTCCAGCTATAGCTGCTGCGATCGGAGTGGCGCATGAAGTTCCAGACATCCTCTTCCATCCTCGAGTTTGCCCCTCTTCTGCAAGCTGCGTAGGATACGAAGACTCCACAGCTTCACCCAGCGCTGTGAATCGTTGCTTTTCCCCTTCTTGGGGCGGGTTAAATCTTGAGGGCAACCCAAACCCATCCGCAGCATCAACTGCGATTACTTCGTCCGCTCGGGCCGGATATGCCATGCCTCTACGAATCCCTTCGTTAGAGCTAGCGGCAAACAACAGCACCTTTTGGCTTTTTGCTCGATCGATCACCTTGCGGAGTTCTTCATCACTGTCCTCTTCCCATCCAAAGGACATCGTAACAATATCCACTTTCTTCTTATCTACGGCGTCGGCGAGGGCCTCCGTAACGTACTGTGTCTTAATCGATTCACTAGGACCTCGCACGATGCGATAAACCCATATGGTCGAATATGGACACACTTTCAGGATCAGACCGGCGGCGTGCGTTCCGTGGCCGTCTGTGTCATCATATGGGGGCAACGACTTGTCGACAACCTTTCCTAATTTCACCCGAGGTCCACATAGGCTAATCAAGGGAGGGATTGGCATCTCCCTAGTGGCTCTCTTCGCAATTCCGGTGTCCAAGATTGCAATTTTGACGGCACGGGATGATTTGTTGACGTACCCATCGTCTCTGTACTTGTCAAGAAAAGTGTGAGCATCTCTCTTAAGCTCAGCAAACCAGCTGTCTGCTTTAATTTCGGCACTACGATTTATTAGTAACGCCCATTCAATATTAGCAGTGAGACTTACGAGCTCAATCTATGGTCTGGCGGCGATATTCGTGCCCTTGGTGGTTGAATTGACGATGATCGTACTTGTCTTGTAGCACTTAAGGTCCGACGTGAAACAGATCCAGCCAAGTCATCATCTGAACGAGCCCTCCTTATATCTCGTATCTGTTGATCCTCAGATTCTTCTTCCCAAGCCCCAGGGATACTCCACCTTCCCCGATCGACGGCATCAGGTCCTACGCTAACTGTCGGAATAGGATGTATGTGGGTTAGCGCCCCAACTACTTCGCTTTCTCTCGTTGACCCGCTTCTGCTGGACTGCCGGCCAGTTTCCAAGCTCAAGATGAGCGAGCTCGGCCGACCACTGGAAGAGCCCATCTCCGTTTTGTCCCTAACTACGTTGGAAAACTGGCTTTCGGTTTCTGCTGACTTGGCCGTTTCCATGGCAGCCAAGCTGCTTTGGTTGCCTACAATATATGAACCACCTCGATGGATCATTCCGGTTGCTTTGGACGTAAAATCAGAGATTGCTCTTAATCTTTGTAGGAGTCCTCCAGTCGTCGTATTTGATTCTCCATTCCTGATGATATCTTTCCCACCCGACGACATGCCTCTATCGTCTACTGGACTCTTCCCGGCTGACACTCCTGTTGGATCCTGCTTTTTAGGAGCTGATCTATCAGGCTCATGGAGTCTGTCTGAAACAGGTAGCGCCTCACGTTCTTTGGGTGTTACCTCGTGCTGTGTGACACTAGATATCCCCAATCCACCCTCTTCTGATTCTTGTATCATAATGTTTTCTTGGTTGCATTGCTCATTTTCTCGTCTCACTTTTTCAAGCTTCGTCCGCTTCTTTCTCTCAAGTTTTTCCTGTTCAGCCTTCCCAGGCCCGCCATGGTCTCCTCTCTTGACCTTTTCCATTTCAAGTCTCACTTGCTCGACATTCTCCATCATCTCCTTCTCAGTTCGCTCTTTCTCGATACTCTCCTGCTCAAGCCTGTCCTGCTCAAGCCTCTCTTGTTCGACTTTCTCGATTATATCCTTCTCAATCCTCTCCTTCTCTCTTCTCTCCTTCTCTCTTCTCTCCTTCTCTCTTCTCTC